>NC_056735.1:639663156-639880656 GCF_019279795.1 Protopterus annectens | reverse complement strand
CTCAGGGGTGAAATTGGCAATAGATTTTTTGCAAATATATCAGCAATGTCTTTTGAGTCAAAAATAGGCATTGTCATAAGTTCATAGCAATGTAGGGTTTGTTCCTTAGTTTTCTAACCTAGTTATAGAAGGATCTATAACTGGTTTTGGCTTCAGAGGCTAGCCTAAATTCATGGGCTCTGTTGGAATTGATAGTGTTCTTCATTTTTTTGCTTTGATATTATCATTGGGAAGAGGAGTGGTGGCTCTACTAAATGACTACAGGAGTTATTTTTTGTCATATAGCTAAGCTATGACAGTGCACTACTAGGGTAGTTTGTTTTGCAGTTTCCAGTAGTACTTGGTTGTTGTAGGGACTGTTAGCTTTATGCTGTTTTTATTTTACTAAATGGGTGTAGAATTCCTTAGTTCACAGGTTCATATGTCATTATCCAGTATTATAGACTGAAGGCCATTTAGAAATCATTGATCCCATGAAATTTGGGTTAAAAGTTTAATTTTAGAATCAGGTATCTAGACTTTTCTTGATATGACTTAAATTGTTTGAGAGTCTAATAGCGAATGGTAATCAATTCCAAATTTTTGGATAACATTAGTAATATAGTTACCATCTTCTAGAAGAATGATGCTTGGGGATAACAAAATTGATGTTTTTTGTGTTTAAATGTCAAAGTATTATTGGATATGGTTAAGTTAAGCAAACTGTAAAAAATATAATTAAATGATTTTAAAGCAACACTGGTTTGCCTGTAAAATGTCTGTAATGGAGTGAGTACATATTTAAATTCTTACATATCTCAGGGTAATCTAAATCTGTAACTAAATGGAATATGCTTGGTTAACTGGCATTTCACAGACTCAAGCCAATACAATTGTCTGCATAAATGCAACAAGTATCACTGTACTTAATCAAAGAATGTATGAGAGACACATAAAGTCAGACGACATGGTATTCATCCCAGAGAAATAAATATTTTAGCATAATACCTAGGCAATGCATAGCTTTACTTTTGATGGAGATAAAATGTTGATTAAAGGCAAGATTATTATTGATAGTGTCACACAATCCTTTAAATTCCTTAACTACGTTATAGGCTGTAAAATTCAGAAATATTGACTGTAAAGGATGAATATCCCCAAAAAAATGAATCTTACATTAATCAGAACTAAAAGACCATATTCACTAGCCCACTTACTGGCATCAGTTAACGCTATGCTTGTGCAACTTAAATTATATTACTGGATTGTACTAAAAAACTCAGGTTGCAGTCATCTGCATATTTATTCACCCAACATGATTGATTTAATAGGGTAGTAGAAAAAAAATAAGTTAAGCAAAAGTAGTTCCAACAACGATCCCTGAAGTAACTCTAAAACATGGGTAAATAGTATAAGACCCTTTAATACAAATACATAGTAAATAATCAGTGATCTGTGCCAACATCCAGTTAGTGAGGAATGGATAAAATCTATACTTCACCATTACTTTTAAAATATAAGAATGATTTAAAGTGTCAAAAGCTTTGGTAAGATCCATGGCAATACTAACTTGATCATAAAACTCTATTCATTTTTCTAGAATTGACTTACTGGCAGTAAAGCCATGCTGCCAAAGGTCAAGTAGAGTGCTACTTAAGGTAGGATGAGTACTACTTAAGGTAGGGTCAGTACTACATAAGGTAAGGTCAGAACTGCTTAAGGTAGGGTCAGTGCTACATAAGGTATGGTCAGTACTACTTAAGGTAGGGTCAGTACTACTTAAATTAGGGTCAGTACTACATTAGGTAGGGTCAGATCTACTTAAGGTAGGAACAGTACTACTTAAAGTAGGGTCAGTACTACATAAGGTATGGTCAGTACTACATAAGGTATGGTCAGTACTACTTAAGGTAGGGTCAGTACTATATAAGGTAGGGTCAGTACTACTTAAGGTAGGGTCAGTACTACATAAGGTAGGGTCAGAACTACTTATGGTAGGATCAGTACTACTTAAAGGAGGGTCAGTACTACTTAAGGTAGGGTCAGTACTACATGAGGTAGGGTTAGTACTGTTTAAGGTAGGGTCAGTCAAAAGTTTAATCTTATACTGTGCAAAACAGTTTGGCCCCACAGAAGAGGTGATACGTTGTCCTAGTGTCATCCAGGTAACCCCAGGTACTGGAATCAAATTAGATTATATTGAAAAAGAACTTAGCAAACTGGATCCAAACAAAGTGCAGAGAGGTGATGGAATTAGTAACAATGACCTGAGAACACTTCAGCAAGAACTTAAAGTATCTTCTTCTTCTCTTTCGGCTGTTCCCATTAGGGATCGCCACAGTTGATCATCTATTTCCATTTCTTCCTGTCCTCTGTATCTTGTTCTGTCACACCAACCACCTGCATGTCCTCTCTCACCACATCTATAAACCTTATCTTAGGCCTTCCTCTTTTCCTCTTACCTGGCAGCTCCATCCTTAACATCCTTTTCCCAATATACCCAGCATTCCTCCTCAGCACATATCCAAACCAACACAACCTCGCCTCTCTGACTTTGTCTCTAAACCGTTAACCTGAGCTGACCCTCTAATATACTGATTTCTAATCCTGTCCATCCTTGTCACACCCAGTGCAAATCTTAACATCTTTATCTCTGCCACTTCCAGCTCTGACTCCTGCCTTTTTGTCAGTGCCACTGTCTCCAACCCATAGAACATAACTGGTCTCACTACCCTCTTGTAGACCTTCCCTTTCACTCTTACTGGTACTCATCTGTCAAAACTCTTCTCCACCCATTCCACCCTGCCTGTACTCTCTTCTTCACCTCTCTTCCACACTCACCATTACTCTGAACTGTTGATCCCAAGTACTTAAACGTATCCACCTTCCCTACCTCTACTCCCTGCACCCTCACCATTCCTCTACCCTCCCTCTCATTCACACACATATATGGTACTTAAAGTACCATTATATCTATTATTCACCAGGTCATATAAATATGGGGAGATTCCTCAAATTAGAGACATGCCTTTATTAAACCTGTCTTTAAGAGAAATGGGAGTAGGACAATCCTATAGACATATAGACCATTAAGTCTATTTTCATGTTGTGGAAAAATAATGGAGATGGCAATACTGGATAAGTTATTGTCAGAACTGGATAGGTTGAGATTTGAAACCATATATCAGCATGCATATGTTGAAAACAGATCTATTACCACCTGTAACATGATGTTCTATAACAATATAATAACAGCTAGGAAAGAAAAATTGTGCTGTTATGTAATTCATATAGCTTTAACTTCACATTTGACAGGGTCATACACAAAACACTGATCAATAAATTATGACAACTAGGTATTGATGTACTCTTGATAAGATGAATAGCTGCATGGCTTAAAATAGAACATGGCAAGTATCATACAGCAACTGGACAGGTGAAATCATTGGTTACAGTCAGGGTGTCCCACAGGGCTCTGTCCGAGGCCCTTACTGTTTAGATTGTATCTTTCAGACCTAACTTTTTCATCTGAGGTGTTCTACAGTCTATATGCAGATGATATGGAACTGGGTAAACTGATTACATATGCTACAGATAAGACATGTCTGCAAAATAACTTGACTAAATTGACCATTTGGGCACATGAGAATAATATGCTGATAAATACATAAAAACTATGCATATGAGATTTGGGAGACATAAACTGAAAGGTGAATATTTAATACAGCGCATAGTGATTGAAACTGTTGACTCATTTAAGGACCTGGGTATATGGCTAGATTCAGCTATGAGTTTTTCTAATCATAGCAACCAATTGGTTAATGATAGTTATAGAACCATAGGGTGTATAAAACGATGTATAAAGTCTAGGAAATCAAAAATAATGAAGTCGCTGTTTGTTAGTTACATTAGACCCAAACTTGAGTATGGAATGTCAATATGTAAACCCTATAAAAAACAAGCCAGAGTAAACTGGAAAGAGTACAGTGGAAATATACCAAGGGCATCCATGGATGTGAAACTTTAAGTTATTATGAAAGACTAAAATATCTGAACATGTACAGTGACACTTACAGATATCTAAGAGGAGATATTTTTTCAGGTACATAGGGCATTTAGAAACAACTACCTCTGGGAATGTTTGGGATTATCAAAAAGTACTAGAGACTCATCAGACAACCTATGTAGAAGATTCTATAAGAATGAAAAGTGTACTAATTGGTTCTCTGACAGAGTAGCTGATGCATGGACAGACTAGCAAATTACATTAAGGCAAGTACTAATTTAAATATTTTTAAGAACAGCCTGGACAGTTATTAAACAAATGTTTTGGTATATTGGCAAGGTAGAAGGGCCTTAATACCCATGACTGAAATATGTTTATGTATGTATGTATTTGCATAGTAGTGAGAGAAGACAAATTATTCTATAGTTCTTAATGTCAAATTTAGTATCCTTTTTCAAAACTGGCATACGGTTTTTCCACATAGAAGGGCCAGAGACCTTTTCAATAAAATAATATACAACACACTGATCAGCTCAGATGAGATGTTGTCAATTAAAATACCCAGAATATTATTGCCGCCCCCCCCCCCACATTGAGGATTTATTATAGATCATTTTTAATATATATATATATATATATATATATATATATATATATATATATATATATATATATATATATATAAGTATTTTAAAACAGTAGGACAAGTTGCATTGTAAGTAGAGATAAGGATCAGAAAAGTAGATCTGCCCCAGGACCACTCTAATAGATCTAGCTTGATAATTAATCATGAAAATTTGATTACTGGTATTTAAACATGAGTAAACATATTTACAATATAGTTCTTTATTATTGTTTCATAAAGATTTTTTCATAGTGCAGTAAAGATTTGAATTTCTTACTGATTGCATTTAAATAGCTTTTATTTCTTGAGGTAGAATGCCTCTTGTAGTGCCAAAGCAGATGCTGTTTTTTTCTTGTAAAGTTTAATTAAGATGTTTTACTAAAAAGGAAACTTGATTTTCCTGATTCTCTTTTTGTTGTTCCCAGCAGTATCAGAAATGGCTTCAGTCATTTTTTTGCTAAGTGTAAGTAACCAAAGTGAGATTCAGAAAAGAATGTATTCCAGTTATTTGAAGACATTGCTTGCTCTAGTTGATCAAAATTGAAAAACATGAAATCAAGCTTTTTTAAAAATTTCAGAGCAGAAGTTAACATGATTTAAAAAGATAAGGTAAATGGGAAGAATTCACCAAAGATGCTAAATATTTAACACGATAGATTGTTATTATAGTTAGTTGCAGTAAGGTCCAAGATATTATTCTCCCTAGTACGCTCACTAATTTCTTGGACCCATTCAGTAACAAAATGTTAAGGACTATGGATTTTCTTTTACAGCTAGAAATGTAAACTGTAAAGTCAATGTGGGGATAATTCAGAACACTCTGATGATGCCCCCTGTGTGTGGGTGAAAGCGCTTAGTATTGATTTTGTGGAACATTTTGTCCTGTTCGTCTGTTTGTTCATGGTTTTGAACATTAAAGGCTATATTGAGAAATTCCTGGGCTCAAGGTTTGCTGTTACTTTTGCTTATTGGTCTGTTTCATTTTCGATAATTCAGAACACCCAATAAGAAGGCCCTATAAGGGCATAATATTTTTAAGGAACAGTAAGTAGTCACCATATGATGCACTGTCTAAATCCTGGGATCTACACACAAGTATTAATCTGATATCACTATCTGTACATATATCCTTGAGATCCACAGCCATGGTTTCCACGTTCTTATTTACAACAAGTTCTGAAACTATGGAATATTTTAGTTTACACCATGACTGCTCATTGTTCGTGATTTGACAGCCCGAATGGCATGCTTAGTGAAGATTGAGCATATACCAGCAGAATGTGTATTCATCACTTTTTATTTGTTTTTGTACCAATAAAGAAAAGTCCAGCCACTGAATTAA
Organism: Protopterus annectens; assembly: GCF_019279795.1. Lineage (NCBI taxonomy): Eukaryota > Metazoa > Chordata > Ceratodontiformes > Protopteridae > Protopterus > Protopterus annectens. The sequence continues at coordinate 639,874,704 of NC_056735.1, read as the reverse complement.
CATTGAGTGACAAGACTTTCTGTTGGCATATGTTGTGGGAGCAGCAAAATACAAGAAAAAGCAGGTATGTTCTACAAAACCAAAGAAACAGAAACCTATCTGATTTACCTTGTATGGCTCTTCCATCCCTCATAAAATCCTGACTTAAAGAAAAAAAAAACAGCAGCAGAGATTCTCTTCTCCTTTTTCTGTTGCTTTTCCTACACTGAACCAATGTACTCTACAAGCATGGGAACATAGGGAATGTAAGTCCTATACAAATGTACAGTACATTAGCAAACAAGGAAAAATTAAGAAGAAATACATTATTTAAGAAAGGTGAGCAATGTATAACAACAATAATCCACTCCTGTTTGCAGGTATATCAGGATTTATTCATGGTTGGCTTTGTTTAATCACTCTGGTTTTGCCTTTGTGATCAAAGCACACCAGTCATGGATAAATCCTGATATACCCATGCACAGTTATGGATTATTGCTTAATTATGAGAATATTTCTCCCTCATTCCTGTTGTTCTGTAAACATTCATATTTTATAAACCCTGGGAATACCAGAAAAGACAGAGAATCCATATAAATAACTGATAAATCCTCACTATGAATTAATCCAAGTAATCCATATAAATAACTGATAAATCCTCACTATAAATTAATCCAAGTAATTCACAGATTTGTTCATACTATGAGCATTGCAGGGATAGAAAGAACTCAAAGAAGAATTAAATTGTCTGTTGCTACAAGTTGCAGTGTTTGCTTTGGTGATGGGACTAAAAAAGGCTTAATTGTTGGCTTTATTTTATATCCTGGAGTGACATCAGAAGTTCCTCACAAAGAAAATACAGGGTATAAACAGCATTAACAATGTGAATAGACTAAAAACCCTATCCCTTTAATCTGTCTCTTATCGACTATTAAGGGGTAACCTATGCCTGACTTACAAGACTCTCACAAATGCAACCCTGCTGGAACTACTTCAAATTCACAAGTCAAACAGTATGACAGTCATCCAATCTAAACTTAGTTAGTGACTCAAACAAAACATGCTGGAGAGACACATATGTATTTTAGAGATTGCCCATTCTTTGGAACAGGCTTCCTATTCACATTAAGCAGAACCCTTCATTGGCCTTTTTCAAATTCAGTTTGGATCAATGGATGGGGAATCACAAATTCACACCTGGGGTAGTGCCTACATCCTATATGGACAGGGGCAATCTGCATGATAATCAATACACAGGAACAACTCCATGCCATCCCCATGCCTCTAGGGGCCATATACTGGATAAAATTGGATTATATTGTGTAGGCTTTTAAGTGTTCTTAAGTTATTAGCCTAGTAATCTCCTGTGAACCTATACACCAATGAGATGTGAATGTTCAAGATCTCATATAATTTACATAAAAGAAATCATATAAGAATATTTGGAAATATCCTAAAAGCTGAATTTGAAACTTGACTATGTGAACTTTGAAGATTTTTGCATATTGCAGGCTATTAGATACATTAAGACAAATGTTATATTGATGAATCAGTACATCCATTTTGACAGAAAGTAAAGCAAATTTTCCAATATGTTTGAAACTAGGAAGGGAGAATGGGGTTTTAATTAAGTACATTGTGACTTTTGAATAAAATACAAACTGCAAAGTGTTTTTTTTTTTGGATTCCATAGAAATAGCAAGATATTCTCTTTGACCTCAGTAATGTAAATAATTTTAGGAATTAGTTTAATAAGCTAAAGGATATTTAAATATTTTGATATTTATCATATTAAGAGTGTTACACAATTTTAAGATATAGATACTTGTACTTTTAAAATTAATTCAGAGCTTTTGTTCGATCTTTAAAATATGTATATATATTTTAACATGATAACTATATGTATGCTCATTGATTTTTATTTTGTATATAAGATTACCTGTCATGTACGTTTACAGATATCTTTATCTGTTCAGGTCCCACTATGTTCTACTCATTTATTTTGAGATTTGGTTATAATAATGTTGAATGAGTGAATAATTTAGGAATATTTAATGGATAAGTTATACTACTGTTACATAAATAGCACAATTTGTTGGATTATTTAATGTTTGAGATTAACAGAAGAAGATTATTAAAGTTTATGTAGTAATAAGGGGAATAGTTTTAAATGGCAAAATATAACTATAATAGCCCCTTATTATTTTTAACTTATATATGATATTACATTAATTATTTGTAAGTCACTGTAACTTTTGGCTAATTAATTTTTAGGTACTGGTAAGTAGATAGATAGTACAGTAGTTTGTCTATTTGGTAAGCAAACTAGGAACGTTGATGTCCATGATAAGTTGTGTTTTATTAGTAATATATACAGTTTCAGTTGCAGACTTTTTTTGTTTTTATTTATGAGTTTTAGTAGTTTGGGTTGTAGAAAGGAAGAATTCAATAATGTGGAATGTTAAGATAGTGTTGGAGGAATGTGTTAGAGTTGTACATACAATTAAATTAATATGATGGAAAATGTACCATGTTATCTTAAAAAAATATTTTTTGTATGGATAGTTTTAATCTATTATCTATTATCTATTAATGTAAATGGATTAAATTATGGCAAAAAAGGAAATCATTAATGAGATATCTAAAATTAAATAGAAGAGACATTATATTCTTGCAAGAGACTCGCTTGTTAAACAAAGATATACAATATTTCAATAACTTAGATTACAAAATGTTATCATTTGCTTCTTTTAAAAAAAAAGTGGAGATGAACAGTTATACTTTGGAGAAAATCTATTACAATGCCTAAGGTCAAGAAATCCATTAATGATCCCAAATTAATTTATAGATTTGTAATAATTAAGTATAATGGGAAATGCTATACATTAGCTAATTTTTATTGGATCTGCAGAATAGGTGCACGAGTAGCTAAAGATCACTTAAACTTACTGCAAAGTGATTGGAAGGTAAGATTAATTTTGGGGCAATTTTAACTCCATATCTAGTATAGAAGATACAAGTGAAAAGAAAAAAGCTAAAAGTCTGGCATCAGCTAAAGCACTAAACAGATGGATTAGCAATAATAATTTAGTTGATGTAATACTAAAACTAGAGGATAAGTCACTGTTCCTTCCTCATTATTCTTATATGTATGGAATGCAAACTAGAATTGATAGGATTTATACCTCTACAGATTTACTTAATAAAGGGAATTATTTTGAAAGTATTCCTTGTCCTTTATCTGATCATAATGCACTAAGTATCAATACATTAATGGATATAAGGAAATGACAGCTTATTTATAAAATCCAAGTATATAGGATGAAACTAAAATAATTTTAGACTAAACTTAAGGAACAAATTGCTGTTTTTTATCTTTGAATGATATTGGTCAGGTTATTAATGTCATACTATGCAACTTCTTAAAAATTCATAGTAAAGATAGAATGAGAAGATGTTCAAGTAACAAAACAGAAGTGTGGGATAATAAGTTGATAGAATACAAGATAAAATACACAAAGTGAGGTATGAACAACAAAGACATTTGATAATACTGAAATCATTAAAAATCAATGCCAAAATATCAAACAATTTTATACATAAAGTGGCAATAGTTTTAGAAAAAAATGCACAGTTATGCAATTCTGACTTAAAAATCTACATAGATTAGTTAATAGAATTAAAATGTTCAGTAAAAAGGCATAAATCAGTACTATCCCAAATCCTCAAACTGATAAGCTTACTTCTGACATAGAAGAAATGCTTAATATTTAAAAAAATCCATGAGGATCTTTATAAAGAGAAAAATAATAATTCTGATGATTGCAAAACAGACAAGTTTTTAAAGAGAAATTTTACTAATAAACTTAATGATGACCACATATGTCTGTTGAATAAGCCTGTTATAGTAGTAGACATTAAAGAAGCTTTAAAAATGCGGAAACATTGTAAAGCACCAGGGTTAAATAGTTTAAGTATGGGATTATAAACTTTTGTTCTGTTAAAAATTTTAGAATTAGTGAGTGAAATATTTAGGATAATTCAGAGTGAAAAAATAATTCCTCCCACATATAAATTTTCTGTAATATCACCTGTACTTAAAGAAATAAAGGATAATAAGTTTGTTTCCTCATATAAATCTATTTTATTATTAAGTATAGACTATACAAATATTTACTTCCATATTCACTACAAGATTAAGCAATATAGTAGATCAATTAATTAATAAAGATCAAACAAGATTTATAGTCAAAAGATTAATGTATGATAATATAAAATAGTGCAGTAACTATCTTAGATTTAGTGAAAGGAATGAACAAGAAATTGGCCTTAATTAGCTTAGATATGGAGAGAGATTTGATTCTGTAGATTTGAACTGCTTGTTTAAAAATACAGAAGTGTTTGCATTTCCAGAACAATGTATTGTGATATTATAAAAAACCTGTATAGAGACCCCAAAGCATATGTTAAAATTGGATCTCACATGTCTCAAGGATTCACTTTAAAAAAAGTCACAAAGCAAGGGTGTCCTTTGTCACCTCTACTATTTGCATACGTTATTGAACTCTTAGCTAGCAGTATAAGAAGCAATGAAAAAAATGATGGATTCACAAAAAGAAATAGAAGATGAAATTTAAAATTTTCTGAAATTTAGTATATGTATAGATGGATAGTTAAATAGACATAGATAGATAGATAGATAGATAGATAGATAGATAGATAGATAGATAGATATTGCATTCAATAGCTTTAATACTTGTCCAGAAATAAAACTTTTAAAGTAAATGGAAAGAATTTTACCATTCTTATGCCATCTTAAAACCTGAGAATGGCTTATTAAAATCATATAAGATTATGGGAATATGGTGTTATTAGCTTCCCAGATATAGAATCTTATTCTATTGCTGCAAATTTTAACTCTATTATGCTACAGATAGACTCAACTTACACTAGTCAATGGAAAACCATTCAGGAACAGATTATACTAAATACTTATTAGTTTATCAAGTATGATAAATTAGAGATATGTCACAATAATTTCATCTGGCTAATAAAATTTACCCTAGAAGGAAACTCCTTTCAGTCTTTAAACTCTGCATCTATGAAATCAATTCTTAAAACAGTTAAGAAATATGTTTGTAAAATTCCATAATATCAAAATGGAAATGTTTGTGATTTCCCATTGCACACACTTGTAGATTTAATGAAATTCAGAACAATGTTAAAATGAATTTAATAAAAATGAATGGATAGTATCATGGTCTGATTGTTTCACAAAAGGGTAAGATTACCTTGATGATTCAACCTATTCCTAACATTGTATTACAGTTATGTTGAACTTCTTTCTTTCTATGTATATATTTTAAATATGTTAATAAATATTTTCTTAAAAAAAAGATTTATGCAGTAACAATAATTAAATAAACCTGACTCAATTGCATAATAAAAGCAGGACTACCACTGCTCAGTAGCCATCTGCCCAACATGCTTATCATGCACAGACATGATAAAACATTGTATGGCTCTCTTACATAAGAGCAAGGCAGGAAGACCCTGCATTAAACACAATCTACCCAAGCAATGTGTAGAAAGTTAGTCTCCTGTGTCCTTAAAAGGGCAGTCAGTAAACAAGAAAAAATAAAAAAATCAAGCCAAATATTCACAGTATGCAACCAAGACAACAGGTACTTCTCATTCCTTCACTTTTTTACAACAGTAGGTGGCAATAACTAGCCCCACCATATTCCTCAGCTACCTTTCTATATATCCTGCACTTTGTGTAAGTTGAGACCTACAGATAGTCATCCAGGTACTTCCTTATTCACTCAGTGGTCCTAAGTGAATGTAGCTGTGTCTTGCAAGGAGAAAAAGCCCTTGTCTAAAACCTGTAAAGGCAGAAAATAAAAGCTATCCACAGTCACATAATACTTGTAACTAATGCCTGATTGTTCTCGGCTCTAAACACAAATGATCTGACAAATTTTTCCTGTGAAATGAATGCATGCTAATATCATCAGCCTGGGAATTCTGGTCAATATATGTGTTGTTATTCTAACTGTCTTGTCAAGACTATTCTCCCTGTACATTGTCTAAATCCTGGATCATCAGTATATTAGACTTCAAGAAGACTGCAAGAAGAATGCTTATAGTTTACAAATGGCCCTTAATGTTCACATTCTACATCACTATGTGGCACTGCAGAATTCCCTCTCTTACTGGATCCATGTTGCCTCTTGCCAGCTACAGCACCAAGCTGCTTCCCAGCCAATATACATGATTTCTTTTCAAGATATGTATTTCTATAAATACCATCACTATCAATTATTTCACTACCTCTGGCAGTGAAGACACCGTAAATATCATATTCTGGGCTGTTAAGCCCAGATACAATGCTTGCTAGAATATATTCAGTGATATGCCATTTATGCCTTACATTATTCTTTACTTTTAACGTCTCTCAATTTTTTCACCTTCCTATTATGGCTCTGTCTTTTGTAATATCCTGTCAGCTAGTGAAATGCATGGTACTTCAGCAAGCTGTCTTACAGAGCCATAACTAGGATGGAGATAAGGGGGCAGCAGCCCTGGGCACAAGCTATTAGGATACGTGATCTGCAAGTTCTGATGGGATGCATGCGTAATAATTTATAAAGCCATGAGGGTATTGCAGTTGTAAAACTGAGATCTGATACTGCTGTGGATGCCAAAAATGTGACAAAGCACTTATCATAGTTGTAGCAATGATAAACACAGAATAATTTATTTTTAGTTCTCAACTCTGGGTAGAGATGGTGCTAGTCTGCAGAACAGCCTATTTTGGCAGATGATCTCTGTATGGTTCTGCTGTCTTGTCATGTTACTGACCACTATGTCTCTCACCTTTGTGCAAAAATCAATCTATTAGCTGATTCTGCAGTTTGTAACTTTCATTTTAGGTCTGCACTCTGAACACATTACTGATATTTCTTGACTGCCATAATGCACACCATTCATGAACTAAGGACCAAAGGATGACATATCATCTAATTAGCTATGTGCCTTCAATTTTTCATCTTAATGGATGGACAACCTCACCATCATTCCAAGCAGTTGGCATTAAGCTCCATAACCTTTCAAACTTGAAAATGTTACAGTGTATCAACAGTTTCATGACCGATATCAGGTAAATGTTCTACTCTAATAAAAATGTAATGTAATATTCTGCATACTAGTTGTCTTGCCAACTGTTCTGTACTACACTTTTGACTCTGCTCAGAGTCAAAGTGGCATTGCCATATTATTACCCATAAAAAAACCTCACCTTTGTATTAGCTAATTATTTTCCCAAAATACTGTCAGCCATGCCATCCACAGAGGCCTTAACTCAGAAAATTGAGAAACTTTAACTTAACTTATCTGCTTCCAGTCTTGAAAAAATGAAGAAACAAGCCATCCTGCCCTTGAAGATGCCCCATGTGCCACTTCTTCTTGGCTGCATCCATAGCCATCGGAAAAGATTGACTGCCCATCCTAAGACTTCTAGAGAAAAATGCCATTATGCTGTAACCAAAATTTCCAAGTCATTAGTCAAATCATTACTTACTTTCACCCATTGATGCTTTTCTGCCGTGTCCTATAGAACAAATCACAGATCCTTTTTTAAAAAGGGTCTCCAGGACAAAGTCCATGCAAATGCTAAATGTCCTTATAATCTTTTGTCAAAGGAAAAATATACTTCAAAAATGATCAAAACATGGTAGGATCAGGTTAAGGCACTTTAATCTTGCAGCAAGGAGACAAAAACGTGATAATACAGAGTTTGTCTAACCAGAAACAGGAAATGCATTCATTTTTAAAGGTTATCAAATTAATTCTGTCCTACCTTGCTGACGTAACGAATTACCACCTTTTGGTCATCATCTGCTGACCATCTTTCCCATGATTTTCTGCTGATTTAAACAATTTTTATGTGAAACTTCCTGAGGAAAACAACATGGCCTTGGTTACTTTTAGTTAGATACTTGTTATGTTACATTCAAGATACTATAGCTAAATCGAACACAATACTAGCAGTTCATTTCTCTAATAATCCTTTGTCTACCTTATCTCTAAACTACTGCAGCTGCAGAGGTTCCCATCCTCTGAACAAGGCTATTTGTCTCGAATCATTACATTTATAAAATGGTATATTGTCTATTCATATGCTTCTGACCTAACAGATTAACACCTGCTTCTCAAGTACATTTCCACAAGGCATAAACAAGAATATTGCTGTGCTAGCAGTTACTATGTCAGAGGGCAACTTGCAAGTTTCAGTAAGCATGCTGCAGTTTTAGTAAAGCATATTTTCAGTCTCATATGAAACTCAATTTATATAAATCACAGTGCATGAGAAATAGAATGAAAAGCATATTAAAAACACTTGATTACTAATTTGGCATTAAGCATACACATATTAATACATATTTTTCTAACATCTCCCTCCTGTTAATACTTTTTATTCTATTTTCGAAAAAAGATAAACAGCTTGCTTCTTTGTCTAACCTCTTCCATTTAGGATTTGCAGTTAAGAAAGTCATTCAGTTTAAACTTTTATGAAAGTTTCTCGCATTCTAGCAGCTCTTCATATTCAGTACTTTGATACATAGTTTCAGATACGGATATATCTATGAATTCCTTAATTAATTTCTTCATGCAGGGGATTCTGCAACAAATACAAACTCCTATTAGGAGTAAACGTACCGCAATAGCTATCAATATGTTCATAAAGATGGAGCCCCACCTCCCAAAGGCATTCTGAAAAAACTCTGTCAGAGGGTTTGGGCCTGATTTGGTCATGGTCGACACTTGCTGAATCACCTCGAGATGGTCGTTGATCTCATGCTGATGGTCAGGAATGAACGCACAGCACTCTTCTTTGATTAAAGCACAAGTTCCACCTCTCGCCGCTAGGTTGAAGTCAAGAGCCATTCGGTTTTGAAGCACTACAGTTCTCATGGCATTCAGTCCATCAGTTATCAGTTCAAGGGCAGAAAAAGTTGCATTACTCATTATTTCCAGAAGTTTGGACAGTTTTCGCAGCTCCCATATTGATTTGACTCCGCCATACATGGGTGATATACCTGCCCAGGATATAACAGCATTGCTCAGGTCCATGTGCACAAGTTTGGTTCCCACATTACGATGGTCTTTCCACCCTGCTTCGATTCGTCCCACTGGATTCTCCAGTTTCTTAACAGTATTTTTGGTTACATCTCAAGTATTTTGAATACTCCCCTGAGGCAAAGCTGCAGTGTGTCGGATGGCCGGAACCAGGTATCCCAAAAAACAACTGCCAGGCCAATTCTCAGGTAACCATTTATATGCCTTTTTTCCACATACAAAATAACAGTCCTCTACCTTTGTCATTACTTTGTTATGAAATGACTGTCCTGCATGAAACATTTTCCTATCTATCACTGATGACTGTTTGAAAAGTGCAGGATTGTGCTGTACCTGATCAAGAGTTTTATGCATAGATTTCAAAAATGAGTCATAATCTGTACTACAAGATCCACTCAAATCATTTGGTTTTCTATAACATTTATACTGTACAGTAACATTACATTTACTCCATCCAACTTGGATGGAGTAATTTTTATAAAAACATACACTTCCTTTTTGTGTCACAGGCAAATACAGTGCTACCTTATCTTGTGCTTTAATAGTGACTGTGTCAAAAACCAGATTTTCCCAGGTCTCATTGACTCCTAGGGGGATAGCAGTCATTAACAAACCCCCGTATGCTGTTGGTATGGCTGTACAGACCCAGCAGTTCGAAACATTGAAAGTCTCTGCGTATACACGTGTAATTGCCTGATAAGTGTTAAAGTTCGGATGCCAGTCTATGTTTGGTTCATTACGTCTAATCAGTTCAACCTTTGTGGCAGGAAAAAAGTACAGCCACAGCAAAAAGAACAGTGTGATCAATATTGCAACAAAAACAATCATGCAAGTATTTTGAAAATGCTCAGTGTCTCTGCTCACTTTGTATCTGGCCATTTTGTTCTTGTTGTGCAACAGTAACAAAGTTTTTGTCCAGTTCAAAGTTTTTGACCAGTTTACAGTGTGTCAAATTAATCCAGGAAGCTCGCTCCACGATTTTGACTGCAGTGGGTGTTGACAGCAGTATTTGGTACGGACCTTCCCACTTCGGAGAGCTCCAATTCTTCCATTTCGTAATCTTCACCCACACCCAGGTGCCGGGGGCTACTGGTGCTTCCGATTTCGGTTGCTCTTTATCTGAAACAGAATTTAACTGCAAACGTTTGTTATTCAAAAATCTCCTCATATATCCTGCAAGTGAACTGTCAGCCTCCTGCTCTGTAGACATGAGAGGTTTCCACTGAGGTGTATAATATGCCCTCCCAAACAAAGTTTCAAAAGGAGTTAATCCCTTTACATTTGGAACAGTTCTCATACTCAGCAGTGCCAAAGGCAAACAGTGCACCCATTTTTTCTGTGTTTCTTCTACCAATTTCCTAAGTCTATTTTTCAGTACCCCATTGTGTCGCTCTACTAGCCCTGCAGATTAAGGGTGATATGCGCAGTGGTTCTTTAATGATATTCCGAAATAACGACTAAGTTGTTGGATTGTTTGGTTCACAAAATGTGTCCTGTTATCACTATAAATCTTTTCCGGTATCCCAAATCTGGGTATAATTTCTTTAACAAGGACCTTTGCAACCGTAGCTGCATCTGGATTTTTATTTGGAAATGCTTCTACCCATTTGGAAAACATGTCTATAATAACTAGGCAGTATTTCCTATTCTCGCATTTATTCAATTCTATGAAGTCCATACAGATAGTATGGAATGGATATGGTGGTGTAGGAAAATTCCCTCGCTTAGGCTTCAATGCCCCTTGTGCATGATGCTTGTTACAAACATGGCATGCTGCACAAAATGTTTTTGTATAGTTTGTAAACCCATAGGTTGTAAATACTCGATTCACTAACTGTACCATCCTCCCTGTTGAGACATGGCTCTACCCATGGCTCAACAACGCTGCATATCTAAACAAATTAGATGGCAAAATCGGTTTCATTTCCTTGGAGATGTACAGTCCCTTTTCGAGGATTGCTCCTCGTTTTATCCACTTTTGTTTTTCAAGATTTGTAGTAAGTGTCTGCATTGTTTTTAACATTTCTAAATCTAAAGTCTCTGAGGGTTGTAATTCCTCACTCAAAAGAAAAGTTCCTGTGGTTGAGGCTGCTTGCTTTGCAGCTGTATCAGCCCATGCATTACCTTTTGAAATTCTATCCTGTTGTTTTGTATGAGCTACGCATTTGCAAATAGCTACTTTCTTAGGTAACTGAATTGAATCTAACAAGTCTAAAATAAGTTGCGCATGATTAATCGGTTTACCAGTAGATGTTATCATTCCTCTATTTTTCCACTGTTGCGCAAAAACATGTACAGTAGAAAAAGCATACTGACTGTCAGTATAAATGTTCACTTTCTTACCTTTTGCTAAGGTACATGCCCTTGTTAAGGCAATCAATTCTGCTGCTTGTGCAGATAAGTTGTGTGGTAAAGATTTTGCTTCTAAAGTTTCAGTATCAGAAATGACTGCATACCCCACTAGGTTCTGTCCTGTAGGACCCCTCCTGCACGAGCCATCCACATAGCATGTCACCTCGGCATCATCCAAGGGTACATCCATAAGGTCTTGTCTAGGTAATGTCTTTTGCTCAATCTCCTGCAGGCAGCAGTGCAGTTTGCCATCTGCAAGGGTTGGAAGCAAGGTTGACGGATTCAAAGTTGTGCATCGTTCAATTGTCATATGAGGTTGGCTCAACAGAATGGTCATACAGGAAAGATGCCTAGCTGGAAAAGATATGCTACTTTTTCTTGCAGTAAAGTAATTGCAACTGCATGAGACACTCTCAATGTGAGAGGGCAGAACAATACTACTGAGACTGAAGCCTGGACTGCCATCGCAGCTGCAACTACTGCTTGTACACAGTGGGGCAAAGACCACGCCCCTGGATCTAACTGTGATGAATAATAAGCTACGGGGTGTTGTTTATCCCCATGTTGCTGTGTCAATACTGATGTCATATAACCTTGCTTACAATCTACAGTCTGGATAAACTGCTTGTTATAGTTTGGTAATCCTAAAACTAAGGATGATGCTATCAATTGTTTTAGTTTACAGAAAGCTGCTTCTGCTTCAGGTGTCCATTGTAATAAACCCTGTGCAGCCATCGGCTTTTTAAATATTAAATCAGCCAGTGGAGCAGATTCCAAAGCATAGTTTGGTATCCAACTCCAACAAAAATTAGCAGTTCCCAGGAAGGACATCATTTCCTTCTTGGTAGTTGGTCTAGGTGCTTGTAAAATCGCTGTTTTTCTGTCTTCATCTAATATTCTACCTTCTTTGGATATTACATATCCTAAGTATTTAACTTGTTTTCTCCAAAGCTGTAACTTGTCTTTGTTTACTTTGTGACCTTGAGTAGCTAAAAATTGTAACAAAGCTATCGTGTCTTCTCTGCATTCTTGCCGGGTGGGGGCTGCCAGCAGAATGTCGTCTACATAAAGTAGAATCTGACTACCTTTCAGTGGGATAAATCCCGCCAGGTTGCTTGCCATTTCCTGTGCAAATATTGTTGGACTTTCACAATACCCCTGTGGTAATCTGGTATATGTGTACCACTTTCCCTGAAATGTAAATGCAAACCAATATTGGCTGTCAGGGTGTATTGGTATCGAGAAAAATGCATTACTTATGTTTACCACTAATTACAATATACTAGAAAGTAACACCAAACTGCTGTGCGTTTGAATTTTTTTAATTCTGGTACCTCGGCCTTCGCCTTCTCCTGGAATACAATTCACATGTCAAACACCACCCATATTTAAACAAACATTTAATTGTTTAATTGAAACACCATCCCCTAATTTTTCAATTGAATTTCCTTAATACTATATATGGAAATATATCTTTCTGGCAACAGCTTCCCTTTGTTTATATGAAATACAAAAACAATGCATGATTCTTGTTTTTATAAATATAATAAATAAATCAATGCATGAATACATCAATGTAAATAAATCTTTTTTCCTTAAAAAACCCACACGGAATTAATACATAAATACATCAATGTGAATAAATCATGTTTCTCTGAAAAACCCACACGAAAACCCCCACAAAAAACCACACAAAAAACCACACAAAAACTCTGCTACATATCACATATAACCACTATGAATAAACTATCCTAAAATATTTTATAATATCTTCAAAATTTTTTAATTTTAAATACCTCAGCATTTTCTTAAAATTTCAATATTTATGTGATTTTCTTAATATTGTTTATGTGATTTTTGAAATATTATTTATGTGATTTTTAAATACCAAAAGATATGTGGAATAAATTTAGATCTCCAAGTTCATCCCATTGGGAAACAAAGTTTTCAAATTGAAAATGAATCTGGATTCCATTAATAACAATTTCTCACGAAACATGGTTTCATTTCCAAAAACATTGGGCCTACCTAGAACACCAAACATAAAACCCTCCGGAACCCCCTTGTGTTGTTCACAAAAATGCTTTCCTATTGGACTTTCTAACCTCTTATTTCTTATATCTCCCAAATGTTCAAGAATCCTGAGTTTGACCTTCCTTGTTGTCTGACCTACATACCATTTTGGTTTCTCACAACCACACCCAATAATATACACTACCCCAGTGGAATTACAGTTGTAATAGTCTAAAGCTTTATATCTGACCTCATTGATTTTGATACCATCCAAGTTTTTAACCCAAATACAAACCTTGCACTTTCCACATCTGAATGTGGAAAATTAGGGGATGGTGTTTCAATTAAACAATTAAATGTTTGTTTAAATATGGGTGGTGTTTGACATGTGAATTGTATTCCAGGAGAAGGCGAAGGCCGAGGTACCAGAATTAAAAAAATTCAAACGCACAGCAGTTTGGTGTTCCTTTCTAGTATATTGTAATTTGTGCAATTTGAGGAGGAGTGGTGGAGTTGTTTTTGTTATTTGCAACATGTCGATGAACACCTCTTCTGTCACCCAGCCGGGTGCACCATCCATTCAACCAGTTAATCTGGCATCTTTATGGAGAGAAAGGGAAGAGAAAATGGCTAGTAGTGACCCATGGGAGAGCGCTGCCACAGATTTTTCCGAGAGGTATGTGGAATTAGAGAGAGCTCTAATCAAAGAAGTCACAACCTTCTACGATTTGAAACTGCTAGAGAAATATATTGGGACTAACATTACACCGAGGGGTTTGAGGGTTGAACGTTTGCCAGCCTTCGAGTTCTCCGAGGATGAATCGGATTTATCCCTCGAGTGGAGAGACATTTCCATCAAATGTACTTTGGGATGGCTGGGTGTGCTAGCCAAAAGAAATGAAAGGGTGCTACAGAAAACTCGCTCTTCCATTTTGCTTTTACAAGAAAAGTTAATAGAGGAGAGTTCCGCATCTATTTTCAATAAAAATTTGGTGGAAATCAAAACTAAAGTGTCTAAAATTGAAGCAGAGGTTATATCCAGAAAAAAGAGAAAATATCTTCGTGATGTCAGGGATCACGATTCGGGTAAGCTGTTTTCTTGGCAGTACAGCTTTAAGAGGAAGCGAGGCGCTTCCCGTGATGTCACCAGGGGCCCGAGATCGTCTGCAGGAGAGACCTCAGCTTCGTCGGCGGATGAATCAACCAGCAGGAAGAGCGTTTCTTTCGAAAGTTTGAACATTGAGCATGAATCATTTACGGAGGCTAATGGGGCTGTAGGTGATTCCGAACAGAACTCAACACAGCAAAAAGGAAGAGGGCGCCGGTTTCAAGCGAAGGGAAGGAGAAGATAGTAGTGCACCGATAAAAGAGAAGGAGGGAAATGTTTTTCAAAAAACTGTTTTTTCCAATGAAAGGGAAGCACGACAAAATCTCATACAGGACTTTATGCAGGACTCAATGTTATATGGAAATATTGGTTTTGTGAGTGAAGAGAATGTGCTTCAGGAAGTTCCTTCAGGTCCTTGTAACAATACGGACACCCATGAAGGTGAGAACTATAATATAATTAACATTTCCGATTTACATATATCTGAGAGTGCTATGCAAGTCCTATTTAAGGGTACTAAATTTGTGCCCGTTAGCTTTCCTTCTTTGGCAGATTTATGTATGGAAATCAAGCAATTTTGCAGAAAGTTGTACTTAAGGGATTTTTTTGTAGATCAAAATTGTTCGTCTCATGACAAAACCCATGAAGCAAATGTGATTGATGTTGTTGAAAATTTTGATTGTACTGAGAATGTTGAATGTTTAGAAGATTCTTTGCTTAATTTAACATTACATGAAAATGAATTTGTGGACATTTATGCACATGAGGAAGTGTGTGAACATGGGGGGGGCTTCTCCTTTAGTACAGGCTATGGCAGGCTAACAGTTCCCAAAATTCCCTATCATAGTGAATTTATGCCACCAAGAAGAAATTTGGTCATTAACGTCTTTGAGAAAACACTATTGAAAATTGTGGAAGAAGAACATAATAAATTTTGTAGGAAAAAGAAAAAATTCAATTTAAATAGAGAAGAGTGGAAGGCTCTGTCACATTTAAAAGATGTTAATGACCAGTATGTGTTTTCTCAAGCTGATAAAGGTGGGAACTGGGTAGTCCTTTCCAGGGACAAATACAATTCTATAGCTCTGGAACTGTTAAGGGACACCATCACTTATTCAGAACTACCCATAAATCCATTAAGAGAATATAATGCTTTACTATTGGAATTATTGGAAAGAGGCGAAAGGTTAGGTTTTCTATCATCGGGGGATGTAAGGAAGTTACATATCAAGAATCCGAGGACAGCTAGATTTTTCACTATTCCCAAGATACATAAAGATATGATCAATCCTCCAGGGCGTCCCATAGTCTCGGGCAAAGGGGGCTATTTACAAAATGTAGGAATATTCCTTGATTCCTTATTGAAATGTCATTTGGCTAGGGTACAGTCACATGTTAAGAACAGTGATGAGGTGTGCTTGGAAGTTAGTAAAATTGTGTGGGATGACAATTTCTATTGGGCTAGTGTGGACGTCAGGTCCCTTTACACTAGCATCAATAGATTGCAAGGTTTAAAGGCAGTGGAGAAAATGTTGGGGGATGGACCTAGGACTTTCTACATTATCAGTTTATTGGACTTCTGTCTAACACACAATTGTTTTGACTTTGAAGGGAAGCATTTTTTGCAGAAGGAGGGCACAGCAATGGGGGCAGCTTTTGCGCCCTCATATGCTATTTTGTTTATGGCACATTTTGAAAATAATTATATTTATCCTTCTGAATTTTATAAAAACAAAGTAGTCAAGTATATGAGATTCATTGATGATTTGTTATTCCTATGTAGGGGTACTCCAGAGGAATTCACAAACTTCGTTTGTGAGATGAGGAACAATACCTGGGGACTAGATTTCACTCACATTGTGGGGGGCAGAAGCATCCAATATTTAGATGTGGAAATCTATTTAGATCCTGATAATAAAATACAATACAAACCACATTATAAAAAGACCGCAGCTGAGAATTTCCTTCATGCATCCAGCATGCATAGTGATTTTCTGATAAAATCTTTACCTTTGGGTGAATTTAAGCGAATAGGTAGGCACACATCTGAAAAGAAACTGATTTGTAGTGAGTTCAATAAGGTTGAAAGAAAATTGATAGGAAGGGGTTATTCCACAGGAGGTGTGAGGGAAGCCAGGAGGAAGGCAGAGTGTGAGTTAGGTCTTGGTGACCAAACCGGGAAATGGAGTGAGTCATGGAATTTTGGGAAATCTAGCTTTGTTGATGATGATGACTATGGTGAAGATAGGTCTGGTGACAACATATTTTTTGTCACCAGATACTCACATTTTTCCAACACTCTCAGGGAAATAGTGCGGAGATTTTGGCCCATCATTAGTGAAGACGAAAAAATAGGAAAACTTTTTCCATCGAGGGTTACCTTTTCTTACAAGAGGTATTATAATCTCAGGGAATTGTTGAATTTCAGAAGGAACAACATACCTAATAAATGTAATAAAAAAGGAACATTCAGATGTGGAAAGTGCAAGGTTTGTATTTGGGTTAAAAACTTGGATGGTATCAAAATCAATGAGGTCAGATATAAAGCTTTAGACTATTACAACTGTAATTCCACTGGGGTAGTGTATATTATTGGGTGTGGTTGTGAGAAACCAAAATGGTATGTAGGTCAGACAACAAGGAAGGTCAAACTCAGGATTCTTGAACATTTGGGAGATATAAGAAATAAGAGGTTAGAAAGTCCAATAGGAAAGCATTTTTGTGAACAACACAAGGGGGTTCCGGAGGGTTTTATGTTTGGTGTTCTAGGTAGGCCCAATGTTTTTGGAAATGAAACCATGTTTCGTGAGAAATTGTTATTAATGGAATCCAGATTCATTTTCAATTTGAAAACTTTGTTTCCCAATGGGATGAACTTGGAGATCTAAATTTATTCCACATATCTTTTGGTATTTAAAAATCACATAAATAATATTTCAAAAATCACATAAACAATATTAAGAAAATCACATAAATATTGAAATTTTAAGAAAATGCTGAGGTATTTAAAATTAAAAAATTTTGAAGATATTATAAAATATTTTAGGATAGTTTATTCATAGTGGTTATATGTGATATGTAGCAGAGTTTTTGTGTGTTTTTTTGTGTGTTTTTTTGTGTGGATTTTTGTGGGGGTTTTCGTGTGGGTTTTTCAGAGAAACATGATTTATTCACATTGATGTATTTATGTATTAATTCCGTGTGGGTTTTTTAAGGAAAAAAGATTTATTTACATTGATGTATTCATGCATTGATTTATTTATTATATTTATAAAAACAAGAATCATGCATTGTTTTTGTATTTCATATAAACAAAGGGAAGCTGTTGCCAGAAAGATATATTTCCATATATAGTATTAAGGAAATTCAATTGAAAAATTAGGGGATGGTGTTTCAATTAAACAATTAAATGTTTGTTTAAATATGGGTGGTGTTTGACATGTGAATTGTATTCCAGGAGAAGGCGAAGGCCGAGGTACCAGAATTAAAAAATTCAAACGCACAGCAGTTTGGTGTTCCTTTCTAGTATATTGTAATTTGTGCAATTTGAGGAGGAGTGGTGGAGTTGTTTTTGTTATTTGCAACATTATGTTTACCACTGAAAAATATTTCTGTTCTGGCTTTAAATCATTCAGTAAGGTATGTGGATCTGGCACCGTTGGTGCTCTGGGTATAACTGCATTGTTCACTGCTTGTAAGTCTTGGACCATACGCCATTCCCCGTTTGCTTTCTTGACAGGAAATAAAGGTGTGTTACATGGTGAATCAGGAGATTCTATTAAGACTCCTTCCTTAAGTAAGGCTGCTATGATAGGTTTGATTCCTACCTCTGCATCCTTTCTCAAGGGATACTGTCTTTTTTGGGGTCTAAAAGCTGACTTTGGCATTATGGTAACTGGTCCTGCTGTTTGTATAAGTCCTACATCTGATTTCCCTGCTGACCAGAGAATGTCTGGTATGTCTCGCAAGGCTTTTTCCTCTTCTTCCAATAAGAGTAATACTCAGCTATCCTCATTAGCCTGTGAGTGTACAGCTGGGTGTGTCTGTGTGATCCAATTCAATTTCTGTGTCTGTACTCTCTGTTCTGAGAGTTCTAATTCTGTCTGTTTTTCCCACCTTGTGACTTTTTTACCTAAGTCTGCCCATTTTAAGGTTTTATTCTTAGTCAAACTAACATGGGGCAGTCGATTAGATTTGTAAAGTGCTAAAAATTCCTGGGGCAATGAACAGCTTGCTGCACTGTTCCCTTCTGCATCCCAGTACAAGTTTCGCAATACTAGCCTGTTTGCATGGTTTTGAAACAATTCTTGTTCATAATCTTTATCAGGACCTGGTCTATTACAGTAATATAGAGTACAGTGCAACAAATGCTGTTTGTCAATGTCGAGGGAGGGGAACTTGCTGATAGCTACGTTCATTAGTTCTTCGGTTACTGCCCCTGGACCAGTCGTAACCAAGTCCTGGCTTTACCAATAATACATTTCACCCTCCGGTCGCACGACAAAAGTGTCCATTTGTCACTGTGCTTCCATACCCTGCATGGTTGGAACTATGGCTATGCCAAATATCTGCATCAAATCTCTACCCAAAAGATTCACTGGGCATTTTGCAGAAACTACAATTTTACTTTTCTGAGTCATCCCTGAAACAGGGTCTATTATTGTAATGTCATGGGAGAGTGACTCTCGATACAGCTGTCCATTAGCTGCTTTCACTAGTATATAATCTGGTGATTCTGTATCTTCTGGTAGTTTGGAAGGGTGTATCAGGGTGCATGAAGCCCCTGAGTCACACAAAAACTTAACCTCCCTCCCCTCCACCAGAAGCGTCACTTCCGGTTTCATGTCTGCTAAGTAAAGTTCTAAGCTCAAAAGAGCTAGGACTAAAATTTCATTTTCTTCTATGTCTGTGTATTCATATGCATCCGCTACCCCTTGTGTCACATTCTCTTCTCCTGCTATCACATTTACACTTACCTTTCCCTGCTCACTCTCTTCTAATGATTCCTGACTATCATATAGTCATTCCTCATGCTCCTTATTTTCTGTAGTCGCCTTCTTGTTTAGCCTGCAATCCCTTGCTAAATGTCCTTTTTTCCTGCACTTAAAACACTCACCCTTTTTCTTTCTTTCCTCAAAATCTTCTGATCATTTGTCAGATTGTTTATTTCCCTGGGTATTTTTCTTACCCTTTTTCCCAGTTTGTACTACAAATACTTCTGACCCATCTTCTGCTGAAAATACTTGGGTTTTCTTTTTCTTTTTACTATTAAAATGTCTTTCTGCATGTCTAGCATATTCAAGTAAGGCTTGTAACCTACTTGTTCGATGATCTATCATATGCTAATGAAACTACTAATAGGTGCAATGCAACCTTTTAAAAATGCATTTTTCAGTTGTTTTTCATACGGGGAATCATTCGTTTGATTTTCAGGAACTGTCATGCCACTATGATTGTTAAAGCACTCTAATAATCTGGCATAGTACCCATCTACTGTTTCTTTTTCTTGCTGTATGCATTGATTAATACAAGTCCAATCAGCCCTAGGCTTCCACTTTTCAGAGATTCGGTCCGTTAGACCCTTTACTCTGCCATCCAGTTCTGCATCAGTATGTGGGAGTGGTCTAAGTTGTGCGTCACGAGGATTCCAGCTGCCACAAATCATGTGCCAATCTGGGCCTACAATTTGTCTAACTACTTTTTCTACTTCCTCTCCATTCAAATGGTAACTTAATCTCATACCCTCTAAGTTTTATAAAAAGTTTCTGAAATTCACCTTTGAATGGGGAATACCTTCTGTGGCTTTCTGGATATCTTCCAGTGTCCATGGTCTATAAACTAAAAGAGACGGATCTTGTCCTGCCTGTCCTGCCTAAGGATTCGGTACTTCTATGAGCGGACATATCTCTTATTCGCTCATAGCTTGTGATGCTCTATTTAATTCATTTAATTCAATTTCCCTTCTCAAGTCGCATGTTCGAGACCTGGTCTCGATGGGATCCCTGACAAACGGTTGTGCTTTTGCAGGGACAGCTGGGTATAGCGGAGGTGGATCAGCTCATCCACTCACTTCATATTCTGGTAACAGAAGTGGAGGGGGTGAAGGAGGGGCCATTGCTATTACTAAATTATTGTCTTCTTTGTCTAAAAACATTGTTTTTGAATTTTTAATTCTTTGCTCCCTACGATTTGCTTCCTCAAGCCACCTGTGCGCCTGAGGGACTCCTAATTGTCTCTGCTTTTTTAATTGACCTTTCGTGTCTATTTTTAACTGTTTTACAAGTTTCATAAGTGCAAGTTTATCGAAATTACCCTCGAATTTGTACTTATCGACCCATTTGGTACAATATTTAATATTATCGGCATGCTGTAATTGCATATACTTCACATCTTCAGTTAGGGGCGTGTCCCGGGAACTTTTTGTGCACTGATTTCCCATTGGTGTCTTAGCTAAGCTGTAAATTGTTACGTAACCCTTTCTATCACGTGGTACCACAAGTCTATACCTTTTTCACAGTTTATCTAGAATAACTGTCTACCTATTCTGTTTCCCTGATCTATGACAAAAAACAGTATCCCACTTTTCTGTCCCTAATTTGCATAGGCAAATTTACCTGACAAAAAAACAGTTCTGTAACTAGTCCCTGATCTTGAAACAGAAATAAGGTAATTCCTCCTTACCTGACCCTCCGTGAGTTGATTCACCGGATCATTGACTCGTCCTCCAATCCCAGATCAGAAACAGTGGCTGGCCTCTTTCGAACGACAATTCAGTTGGAGGTCTTTCAAAACAGAAGACCCAATTTGGCCTCTTCTCCGTACGGATGCATGCCACCGGGCCCAATTCTGACCTAGGTCCAGAGCGAGAGATACGTATTCCGGTCCGAAGGACCAATCTGTCAAAGGAAAAATATACTTTAAAAATGATCAAAACATGGTAGGTTCAGGTTAAGGCACTTTAATCTTGTAGCAAAGAGACAAAAACGTGCTAATACAGAGTTTGTCTAACCAGAAACAGGAAATGCATTCATTTTTATAGGTTATCAAATTAATTCTGTCCTACCATGCTGACATAACGAATTACCACCTTTTGGTTATCATCTGCTGACCATCTTTCCCATGATTTTCTGCTGATTTAAACAATTTTTATGTGAAACTTCCTGAGGAAAACAACATGGCCTTGGTTACTTTCAGTTAGATACTTGCTATGTTACATTCAAGATACTATAGCTAAATCGAACACAATGCTAGCAGTTCATTTCTCTAATAATCCTTTGTCTACCTTATCTCTAAACTACTGCAGCTGCAGAGGTTCCCATCCTCTGAACAAGGCTGTTTGTCTCGAATCATTACATTTATAAAATGGTATATTGCCTATTCATATGCTTCTGACCTAGCAGATTAACACCTGCTTCTCAAGTACATTTCCACAAGGCATAAACAAGAATATTGCTGTGCTAGCAGTTACTAGGTCAGAGGGCAACTTGCAAGTTTCAGTAAGCATGCTGCAGTTTTAGTAAAGCATATTTTCAGTCTCATATGAAACTCAATTTATATAAATCACAGTGCATGAGAAATAGAATGAAAAGCATATTAAAAACACTTGATTATTAATTTGGCATTAAGCATACACATATTAATACATATTTTTCTAACATCTTTGAATTCCCACTACTCTACTATCATTTCTTTCTAGGACTTTATTAATCAGTTTTATCTATTAATTAGTTTTACCAAAGTCCTAACCTTTACATAAGCAGTCTGAAACACCATCCCTTGAAGTTTGTCATTCTCCAAAAATCTAAAGTTTTGACAGATCCTATAATTTTGTTTTAATTAAGGGAAATCCCTCTGTCCACATACAGGATAACTTTTGGCTTGATCCATACTAAAATGAAAAAAACATCTATGTAATAAATCATACATGTTTCTTGATCATATGCAACCAACATTTTTTCAAATGTATCGCTAACTTCTGAAACTGAGCAAAAAGAACTGCACATCAGAAAGCCATTACTGTATGCATATAGCACACTTTATTAGTAACAAAGCCCATTATGGCAAGTCCCCTCCCTGACTGTAATAAGTCTGAAAACACTATAATTTTATACTGCAGCAAAAATTGCACTCTTTATTTTTACAGTGACTGCAGCAACATTATCCAGTGAGACTTGAATAACTATTGCATGAATTTCTGGAAGACTACCATTTACTGAATTTTATTTTCATTTATTTGCTTTTGTTTAACAGGTTTGTCTGACTGGGTTTAGTAAAAAAAAAAAAACTTTTCAGAAGAGGACAGGGGAGAAAAGCTTCAACATATTATAAGCATTTTTAAACAGACATTCAGTAATATGCTTGAATAGCCATTAAGTAATAAATATTATAGCAATAACCCACGCCTGGGTGTGGGTAATGCTAAATTTACCCACGGTTGGCGTGGTTCGCCCGAGGGACCAAACAAAGCCAACCGTGGGTAAATTTAGCATTACCCACACCCAGAAGTGGGTTATTGCTATTATACCATGACATTATTTAAGAAAAGAAACTATTACTTTTCTTAAATAATGGCATAGTATAATGCCTGTTTACTGCCCTTCCGCAGATGTCTGGCATCCGCGGCAGTTCTGATGTACTGCGCGCCTGCACAGTACATCAGAGCTGTGGCAAAAGCAATGGAGAAAGCAAGATCTCAGTTGCTTTAGTGTTCGCTATGTTAAATGAGTTTAACATAGCGAGACAGTTTTAAAATAAGCAACGGAGATGTCCGTTGCTTATTTTCAAACTGTCTCGCTATGTTAAACTCATTTAACATAGCTAAAAAAAGCAACGGAGATCTTGCTTTCTCCGTTTTTAAAACACTGTCTCACTATGTTAAATGGGTTTAGCATAGCGAGACAGCTTTAAAATAAGCAACGGAGATCTCCGTTGCTTATTTTAAAGCTGTCTCGCTATGTTAAACCCATTTAACATAGCGAGACAGTGTTTTAAAAAAACGAGTTATACTAATGGAAAAAAGTCCGGGCAACCGGACCTTTTTCCATTAGTATAACTCGATTTACAACGGGCACGCTGGCCAATCAGCGTGCACGTTTTGGGGGGGCCATGGTATAATAACAATTACATATACATCTGCTAATAATATTACATTAATATGAAATAAAGATAACTCTTACAATATAAAATACACATAATAATGGGCAGTTTCAACCACCCCACCATTAACTGGGAAAACTACTCATGTACCAACTCCTTCACTCAACGCTTTCTAGAATTCATAAATTCCAATGCCCTGGGTCAGCTTATGCAGACCCCCACCAGGGGCAACAATATCCTAGACCTAGTCATTACCAACGTGAGTGACCGGTGTTCCACACCTGAAATTAACTCCTCGTTGGTCAGATCCGACCATAAGCTAATTACCCAAGATATCCGCATCCCGCCCCCCACCCATCATTAAGGAAACTATGATAAAAAATTTCTCCAAAGCCAACTTCTGCTTTTTAAGACAGAAGTGGCAAACTTCATGACACCCAGGCAGATGGGCAATGCAGTTATGACTGCTGAATCCTACACAAATGCACTCTATAAGCACTTACCCGAGTGCATGGATCGTACTATCCCAAACAGAACCAAGACGCTATCCTCCAAAAAAAGGAAGCCAATATGGTGGTCCCCTGCCATAAATAAACTCTACAACAGAAGGAAGAAACTGTTGCAAAAGAGAGTAAAATCCCATGAGTGGAGGAGCTGCCTGGTCAGCCTCAGTAAGAAGCTGAGATCCCTTATAAGATCCTCCAAAGCTAGCTACGAAAACAAAATCGCCACTGATTCCAAGAGTAACCACAAAGCATTCTATAGCTATGTCAAGAATCTCGATGGCATCACCCAGATCTGCTCTAAGTTACAACACAACATCATGAAAATTACAGAACCAACTGATATTGTCAACATCCAGGCAGATAGGTTCAGAGCTAACTTTACCCCCCCCCCCTCACCCCCTAAAGGGCCCATATCTTTACAGGAAGAATACAGAGTCCCTGTAATCACATCTATGCAGGTAAAAGCTGCACTCTCTAAAACAAAAAATACAGCATCCATGGGACCGGACAACATCCCAGGCTGCATTTTACATGAACTTCAGAACAAACTGGCTCCCCACCTAAGCACCATGTTCAATCATAGTCTCACATCAGGCTTTGTGCCCACTGAATGGTGCACAGCAACAGTTATCCTACTCCACAAAGAGGGAGCCACCAGCGATCCTGGGAACTATCGCCGTATTAACCTGATGAGCCTGGTCTCCAAGGCCATGGAATGTATCATCGTGGAACACATAAACAAAGACATTGGTAACCTCCAAACTCTGGACCCCACCCAGTTCGGGTTTGTGAAAGGCCTTCTGAACCTAACCAACTTCTTTGAGGCAATCACCAAAGCCGTAAACGAGGGTAAGGTGGTTCACACAGCCTATCTTGTCCTTGCCAAGGCTTTTGACACCATCCCCCATTTGGAATTATAGCTAAACTCACTGAACTAGGTATAAATCCCTATGTCACAAGATGGGTTGCCAACTGGCTCACTGACAGAACCCACACTGTAAAAGTTGCAGACTCCAAATCTGACTTCAAACCAGTGACAAGTGGAGTACCACAGGGTTCAGTCCTGGGACCTCTCCTGTTTGGTATCTACTTCTCTGAAGTACAGGCTAACACAGAAGGCCTCTGGCTAATGAAGTTCACAGATGACTGCAAACTAGGAGCCATAGTCAAGTCCTCAAATGATGTGGACATCCTACAGAAGGGTCTCACTGAGACAGATGCCTGGTGTCAGAGGCATGGCCTCAAGCTCAATGCCAAAAAGTGCACTGTCATCCCCTTTGGTAAAAACTCTGTACCCATGAAATACTACATAAACGGCAGCCTACTTAATGCTGAATGTGTGATAAGAGACCTTGGGACCCAGGTGGACAGTAGTCTCTCCTTTGATAATCTCATCACCACAGTAGTCAGAAAATCCTTCTATATGGCACACCTCATCACAAAAGGGTTCTCATCCAGGAAAAAAGAGGTCATTGTCCCCCTCTATTCGGCACTCATTAGACCCATTATTGAGTACAATGCCCCTTTTTGGAATGTACCTCACAAGACATCTGCAGCAACTGGAAAGGCCACAGAAGTACCTCACAAAGAGGATTGCTGGCTTCAAACAGATGCCCTACACTGACAGTCTCAAAAAACTCCAGCTTTACTCTGTAGCATATCGCCTACTCCGAGTAGATCTCTGCCTGACATATAAAGCTATGTTAACCCAGAACTGTTGGACATGCTGCACCTTAAAAAATCTCAGTCTCTCTGAGCTACATGTTCTAGGGACCTAAACCATGTCACGCCAATAAACAGGACATGCAGGAGGGATAAATTCCTGTACCAGAGACTTCCTATACTCTGGAACAAGCTACCCATCTATGTCAAGCAAAGTTCCTCATTAGCACTCTTCAAGAAAAATCTTGATGAGTGGATGGGAAATAGGAAATACACCCTGGGGATCAATTCTGTGGCTCTGCTCGACAGGGGCACAGGAAATTAACTTTCTTGTGTGACATAAGCCAGGGAACCATGTTGGATAGGCTTACTTAGGCCTTTGGGCCAATAGCCTAGTACCTACCTATGAACCTATGAACCTATATGTTAGTAGAGGCTGAACACTGAGTATTTGAAGAAGTATACTGGTGGGTCTGTTAAACAGATAATAGATTGTGTGATTAGTGTTTAGAAATTCAAATAAATGGAGGTAAGGGAAGGAACAAGGTAGGGAAGAACATGTTAATATTGTAGTTACGAGGGGGACTATAAAGCAGATTGATGGATGTGGCTATCATAAGATTTATATTAGAAGCATAGAGGTGAGGTGAACAGAGTCACAAAACTATGTATATGGCTTGGAGATGATAGTAAAACTATTCAGGTATTGATGTTGATTGGGTTTGGGCCATAGGATCCTGAATGAAGAGAACTCTACGACAATATGGCAATCTTAAAATAACAGTGACATTTATTCTGGACATATGGAGGAGCAGATCCATTGATTTAACAGGTGAAGTTTTAGTTATGTTTTAAATGAGTTTGCATTCTGAATTGATTTCAGTGGTAGTGAGATGTGGTTTCATAGTTTAGCAATACCATTTGAATATAGACAGTCTCCTGCAGTATTAGATGATTTGGATATAGTGATTAGTGTTTTTTTCCCTAGAGTATAAAATATTATTGTGGAGTAGTGTTGTATTAAGTTGTTAAGAGCTAAGCCATTTTATGGCTTATAGAAAAGTCTATGTGTTGTAGTTAGCTGAGAAAGAGCTAGGTAATGTGATAGTTCTAACCAGTGCAATTCTCTGAGGGCCAGACACTGATGTTTTCTGTTGTTATAATTTACTACAGATTTGACTATTTTGTTATAAAATTGCTGAAAAAAAGGAGGTCATTGTTCCACTGTACTCATCCCTCATTAGACCCATTATAGAATACAATGCCCCGTTTGGTATGTACCTCTCAGGACGTCTGCAACAACTGGAAAGGCCACAGAAATATCTCACTAAAAGAATCACAGGCCTAAAGCAGATGCCCTACGCTGACCGCCTTAAAAACTCCAGCTATACTCTGTCGCATATCGTTTACTCAAAGGCGATCTTTGCATAACATACAAGGCCATGTCAAACCCAGAGCTGTTGGACATGCTACACTTAAAGAAATCCCAATCCCTCAGAGCCATACGCTCCAGGAATCAAAACCTTGTCATCACTATAAACAAAACATGCTGGAGGGATAGGTTCCTGACCCAGAGACTCCCCAGACTCTGGAATAGATTGCCCATACATGTCAAGCAGAGTGCCTCTTTGGTCCTCTTCAAAAGGAACCTTGACGATTGGATGGGAGAAAGGATATTTACCCCGGGGATCACTTCAGTTGCCCTGCTAGACAGGGATCCAGGAAAGTAAATAGTGTGGGAAGAAATAGCCAGGGAATTGTTATGGCTAGGCTTATATAAGCCCTAGGGCTGATAGCCTAGTACCAACCTATGAACCTATGAACCTAAGTCTGGATAGTTGTGAGACTTCAAGTTTAGTGAAGAATGGAACGTCATAGAGGAGAAATGGCAGAAAGAACGTAGGGGCTTTATATCTTCTGCTATGTCAGTAAGGTGGGATTTTACTCTTTGGTTTAATTTCTCCAAGTCTTTTTGGTTTATGATATCTCACTGGGAATAGACTTCATTCTTTTTCAAAGTATGATTAAAGTTAATGAAATTAGTACTGATTCAATCTTTGATGTTAGCCAGAAATACTATTTCCAGCACCCACAGTGTGTCAGAACTGACTCCTTCCACAATTCATATTGAGTTAAATGTATAGGCAGCATATGCAAATATGACTGTGAATTCTTTTTTATGAGTCCCATTGCTCCTGCAACTATTGGAACTCTCTAGGTGTCTTTCTTCCACAGTGCCTTGTTTCTGCATGCAAATCCTGATATTTTATGATTTTGTGTCTCTGTATGTAAGACACTGTAATCACTGGGTGTAACAATTTCAGTGATCAATGATACTTTTGTCTTCCTTTCATGGACCATTATATCTGGTTTTCTCACATCTGTTTTTGAACTGTTGGTAATGGGTGATCCCATATAATATAGACTTCATCAGTCTCAATAATGCTTTGTGGCTCATTTTTCCTGTGCTTCTCAGCTACTTCAGTATTGTAATGTTTGCACAATACCCGGTGCAACAGTCTTGCCACATTATTATGACTTTCAGTATACAGCACCCCTGCCATTAGTGTGTCACACCCAGCAACAAGGTGTGCAACTGTTTCCAGTTCTGATAAAGAGAACCTGCATTTATCTGTTTTACCCACATGTTCAATGGACTTTGTAAACCATCATGTACGTAGTCCACTATCCTGGGCTGCTAATGATTCTATTTTTGGTTTAAAGTAACCCTTCTTTAACCATTCCTGCTTCAGATCCTGATGAGCATGAGGTTGTTCAAAGAGTTTTCTGTACTTACAACTATATTTATGCTTTTTCCACATTTCTTGCTTTCTCATCTGATTCTTCTTCATGTATTCTTTCCTTTGTTTTTTGGCATATTCAGTTACTGCCAGATTTTTTTGTTTACTTCTAGTTTTGTTTCCATTCCCACTTGACACCGATATACTTCTGCTAAAGTAAGCATGGAAGTCATCTTAGATTTGTTCTCTTCATGTTTCAGAACTTTCACTAAGTTTGGATATAATGAGGTCAGTAGATATGTATGCAGTCTTATGATTGCAGATTTATAAATGTAATCACTTTCAAGGAGGTCCATACCACCTTCAGAATGAAGAATATGTAATCTTGGTATACACTAATTTTTATATTTTTATTTATTTTTATTTATTTTATTTTTATTTTACATTTGTTGACCGGGCTAGTCTAGCTGGATATATGTCCATTTTCAGTAGAGGCCCGGGGAGAAAATCTCAATTGGTTATTACAAGTTTAAACAGAGATAGGCAATACAAGGTTATAATTTATAAACAGAAGTAGATAATACAAGTTATTACAGGTATTATGATAGGAGCAAAAACCAAAAAGTGTAATAATTTTTTTTTTTTTTTTTTTTTTTTTTTGTGGATTACAATAGTCATACAGTATATATATATATATATATATATATATATATATATATATATATATATATATATATATATATATATATATATATACCTATATATATATATATATATATATATATATATATATATATATATATATATATATATATATATATATATGAAAACATATATCTACATAGATGTTATGAAAAGGGAAAGCTATCAAGGAAACAGGGAGAAGAGAAAAAAAAGAATTATGGAAGAAGAAAAGAGAGAGAGGAAGAAGGAAAGTTAATCTGGGTTAGTGCAGGAGCAAAGCCAGTGTTTATTGAGATACATTTTCAGTGGTCTTTTAAAAAGTGGGAGAGAGGTCAAAGATGATATATCAGAGGGTAGTTTGTTCCATATTTTTCCAACAGAGTTGGAAAAGAGGCAGTCACCTGCAGAGTTATTGGGTTTAGTAGTATTGATCAGTAGTTTGTTTGAAGAACGTAGATGTTTCAGGTTATTGTATGGTGAAATGAGATTAGAGAGTATTGGTGTTTTAGTAGGTTGGTATAGGATCTTGTGAGCTATTAAGAGCTGTTGAAGTACGAGCTGGTTATGAAGTTCAAGCCAACCTAGTTGACTTAGATTCAGGCAGAGATGAGTTCTAAAAGGGGATCCTGTAGCAAATTGAGCAATATTATAGTAAGATGTTGTTAAGTTCTTGAGGTTGTTTTTGGAGAGTTTAGTGTACATGAGGGAAGCAGAGAGAAGAGTAGAGATTAGGTGAGATCTGGTTATGGTGGTCCTTGCCACAGGTGTAAGGAATGGTTTGATACTGTATAGGGATCCTATTTTTTTATTAACTAATTTTATTGTGTTGTTGATGTGAGAGTCAAAGTTGAGATTATTGTCAATAGTTATTCCTAATAATTTTGTGGTTGAGTCAGGAGAAATGAGAGTACCGTCAGTGGAAGTGAGAGTGAAGTTTAGTGGGGTGGACTTACGGGTAGGTGAGAAGAGTAACAGTTTGGTTTTCTTGGGGTGAAGGAGTAGGCAGCAGTGTGAGAACCATTGTTCTACAGTGATAAAAGCTTTTTGGGTAAGAGACTGGAGTTCAGTTTGAGAGGTAGCTGTGCAGATTATAGTCGAATCATCTGCATATTGTATGCAGGTAGTGTTTGGGATAGCTGATTGCAGGCCATTAATAAAGATAGAAAATAGAAGGGGGGCCTAGGATAGAGCCTTGAGGTACACCTAAAGATATAGAATGGAGATTAGATAGTGAATTTTTCCAGAGTATTGCCTGCTGGCAGTTTTCTAGGTAAGATGTAAACCAAGTTAAGGAAGGAGGGTCAAGTGAGAGAGATTTTAGTATGTGCAGAAGAAGTTTATGATTAACCATGTCGAAAGCTTTAGATAAGTCAATGAAGACTAAAGATGATAGATTATTATTGTTGCGGTTATAGTTGATGGAGTTTGTAAAGGAGAGTAAAGCAGTGGTGGTGCTGTGGGAAGGTCTGAATCCATGTTGACAGTTAGCAAGTAGGTTGTTATGGAGAAGGTGGTTAAGTAGTTGTTTATGGATACATTTGTCCATGATTTTAGCTATAGGTGATAGAAGTGCTATGGGGCAAAAGTTAGAGAAGTCATTGGAGTTCCCTCCTTTGTGTAGTGGGATGATATGAGATATCTTCCAGATAGAAGGGAAAATTCCTTCATTTATAGATCTCTTTATCAGAATAGAAATGGGATAGGCAATGGCTTTAGCTTCTATTTGCAGGAATTCTGCAGGAAGTTTGTCTGCGGAGGGGGTGGTAGGTTTTAGTTTTTGGAGCAGTGATGAGATAAAGGAAGTAGAAACTGGTTGTAAGTGAAGGGAGGGAGGTGGATTTGAAGTAGGTAAGAGTAGCTTAGAAGTGTTGGGAGATAGGTGACTAGCAAAAGTTTGGATAGTATCAGTGAAGAAAGAATTAAAGTCATTAGCTATTTGTGTGGGATTCTCTAGGTTAGAATCTTGAGGGTTAGGTGTAATAGAATGGCCTGGGGATGGAAGATTATTAATACTGGCCCAGAATTTTTTAGGTTCCTTTTTGGAGGTTTGTTGTAATTGAAGGTAATAGTTCTTTTTGTCTGTCAGGATGGCTTTTTTTGTACTGTTTCTAAGCTCTCTGAAGTTTTGGCGGTCAGTTAGATTCTTAATGGTATGCCATTTAGCCCAGGATTTGTTTTGGAGAATGATTTTTGCATAGTATTGTTAGTCAGCCAGGGTGCTGCTTTAGCTTTTTCATAAGTGTGAAGCATTTTTCTTATTTTCCTGTCCATCTGATCTATTACCTTTTGAGGCCAGTCTATCACCCCAAAAACTATAATTTAGAACAGGAAGAGCAAATTGGTTTATAGCTTGGACTTTATTCCTAGATGTTGGGGCTGTCTTCTAAAATATTCCTTACTGAGATTTGTTCGCATTTTTTCATGTGTTATTGTTGATCCTTCATCAATTATCCAATAATTTATGCACTCTTTTCTGCTCAGATTTCATTATATCACATTCCTGTCACAGACTGATATTTTCTTGGTCTTGCAGTTTTCCTGCTTTAAATGTTGCTTTTTCACATTTATCAAGACCAAGTGAGACTGGTTCTCTTCTTAATTTGGGGGCTCATTGTCCTACCATGCTATGATGTTACCAGAGTTGGATTTTTTACACTACATCCTTCATTTTCCAGATCATCCATAACTTCAGTTTCTATTTCTTTAACTTCTGCATTACTAATTTGCTTTTCTACCCCCCTTTGTTTTCTTATTTTTTTGTATTGTAAAAGTTTCTATATCAGGATGCCTGTGCTTGTATTTCTCTTCAGATATCTTTGGTGCTGCTTTTTTGTATTGATTAGTTTTGCTTTCTCCTTTTCATAAATATTGGACCATATTAAATCTGTTTTTCTTTCATATGTCCATATGTCTTTTTCAGATGAAACTATATATATTTATTATAACATTGCTCATGTTTGAACAGTTGTGAGACTTGAAGTTTACTGAAGATTGGGACATCATAGAGGAGAGATGGCAGTACAAAGTAGAGTCTGTATAATTTACCTAGTTTTTGATAATTTTTTTTAACCAGATAATATATGATGGCTGAATATCAACTGGTTATCTCTGATGACCCCCAGTAATGTTGTATGGTTTACTTATGCTATTATGGTGCTGTTGGCAGACATGGAACTGAATAGTATTGTTTTGATAGAAATGTGTTTTGGAATAAAGAGTTGCAGTTTAGTTTTTTATGGTTTAGTAGTAGTTCTGAATTATTTAGCCATGTTTCATTCAGTAAGAAAGATTGTTGAGTGCATTCTGGAGTTTAGAGAGAAAAATATTTTGTAGAGCAGATTAGGGTCAATTTATTAGCAAATTAAATTATGGTAGCATTTTTTATAGCAAAGGAGAGACTATTTTTGAATATATTGATAAGTACTGTGCTTTGTATAGATCCTTCAGGGGACACCAATAGTTAAAAACAAGAAGGTAGAAAATCATTTTTCCATTTTAGTTATTGTGGTCTGTTTGAGAGGTAGGTGTGAAACCAATATAGTGAAGAGTCAGTGAGCCCTAATGATGAATGTTAATGTAAACGTTTCTGGTGGGAGACCATATCAAAAGCTTATAAGTGTAAGAAGATGGTGGAGACTAGATGTATGCCCTTTCTGTGAGTGCTGATGGTATTAACAAAATTCAACAAAGCTGTAGTTATGTGGAGATGAAGACAGAAGCTGTGTTGGGTTGAAGACAGAAGCTGGCTACTTACTAAATACTTGAGAAGTTGAGTATGAATACATTTTTTGAATAGTTTTGATAAGGAAGATAAAATGGAAATTTGCTTACTATTTAAAGATCTGTATTGATTCCGTTCTTGTACAGTGAAATAATTAATTAATTTTTCATCTTTGGAACAGACAGGTAACTTTCCATGTTCCTTCATTGGTGTTAGGCCTAGAGGTGAGAAATGAAACTTGTCATTTCCAGTCTTCTGAAATGGACATCATTACCCATTAAGCTATTTTTTGCTTTGTTATTGAAGGTTTGCAAAATATTTGGTTTTCCCCTGATCAGTTTTAAACTAGATAATTTTTACCTTGAGATCTCTATACAGAAAAACACTGGAAAGCCTATCGAGAAATCTTTGCAAAATACTTTTCCAACTCTCCCCCTAAGAAACTATTATACAATTTATTTTTCTCCATTATGTCACAGCTATTACTTCCACTTTTCTGGACAATGTATTTCCCAAGTCTCTACTGACTGCCTCTCTGCCTGAAAATTTGCCTATTATTTTTTAGCCATTGCTGCTCCATGTGAACCCACAGACTTTATCAATGTCTGTCCTTTCCCCCTTACTCTACCTTTCAAAATTCCAAGCTATCTAAAACCTACATGATCTCTTGCACCGTGGCTGCAAAAATGTGTAAATCTTCATCTTCCACCAAATACGTGCATTAGTGTTTTAGGCCTAGAAATGCTAAAAAGCCACCTTCTTCCCAAATATCCTGACTACAAATGCACTTCTGTATACCACTATGGTCCCTGTCATGGCTGCTAACCATATGTCAACTTGGCATACATCACATCTTCAGTCTTTGCCTTCCACAGAATAAGGGATATATATCATGTTAATATTATAAAGAAAAGCTTGCCAAAGGCTTGTGTGCCAGAGGAGGCACTGTAATTTATTTGCATGCAGGCAGATTTTTTCACAAAGATCAATATCAAAATATCTACTAACATTAAGCTTTGCCTGCTGGCATTATAAAGTTCTCTCTATGTGATATCCAGTTCAGTACCCATAGTATGATACTGTACTATATTAGGCCTGTCTTATTAAAGATCAAGCGGCTACTTCGCTGTTAATATATTAATAATGTAAGAGCTGAGCATATCTTCTCCAATTGAAGCTATCACTGTCCATCAAATAAGAATTCAATCAGGTCACAAATAATACCCAGACACTTCCATATATATTCTAGACTTGAGGGTAATGTGGATCAGAGCAGCTCTAGTGCAGGCCTGTGAGCACCTAAAGGCCCACTGTCTTAAATCCACTGAAGTGTGGAAACCAATGGTGAGCAAAATAAAGATAAAGTGTCTGCTTTTCCTGTTCACCTTACTAGGTGTATCTCAGTATCTGTACTTCATTGTTCAAAGAACATCAAGGATTTTAATACCTTCTGCTATCGTGCCATCATTTATGGGTAGTAGCTAGTAAATGGTGGAAGAGATGCTAGTTAACATTACAAGATTTAGATTTTTATTACATAAACAATGGAAAAACCTTGAAATCTGATCATGAGTATTTGAATAAGGTGAAAACATCCATGTAGCCTTTGAATCTTCATTTGCTTCTACCTGATGAATGTCCAGTTGGTAACGATAGTGCTGTTAGTGTCCTTAATACTAGGCTTATCCATCTAAGTTTATACCCTTACCACATTTTCTCTCATTATGAGAATGCTCTGTTCTTTCAACAAGGGCACCCCAAAAGTCAGTCTATTCTTCACAACATCCCAAATATCGTCCAACATTTATATGCTGATTATTGTTCCTTCTATCAATATTCCATTATAAATTCATTAAATTGAATTTCACCGAAGGAATTCCTTTAGGCCCATGTCTAGTGTGCAGCAAACAATGGGTGGATTCTACTGTGTATGAAATCAGCCACTCACCCAAAAGGGGTCTATATTATAACATTGAAGTACAAAAGCTTCGAATGTTATAATATCGATCCCTTTAGTACGAAAACTGAGAATAGTGAAGCCTCAGAACATCGAAATTTTGCCTAGGGTAAGATTTCAGTGGTCCGTGGCTTCGCTATTTACAGCAGTGTGGTGCGATGGTTACGGACTGGGTTTAGGGAAATGAGCGAACGGTGGTTATGGATTGAGTTCAGGTAAGTGTGGTACAATGGTTAAGGACCGGTTAAGGTAAGTGAGCGAACGGACTGGGTTAAGGTGAGTGTGTGGTACTTAGGGATTTTAGGGTTAGGTGAGTGTACGGTAGTGACAGACTTTAGGGTTAGGGGTGGGTTAAGTGAGTTAGAGTTAAGGCATGAGTCAGGTAAATGTGCGATTGTGTGGACATGAGGGTTAGGGTGGAGTAGACGAGTTAGGGTTAGGGAGCGGGTAAGGTGAGTGTGCGATAGTTAGGGACATTAGGGTAAGGGTTGGGTTAAGGTAAGTAGGTAGCTAGTGGTGTATGTCTGGTTTAGTGTAGGGTTTCGTGAAGTGTATGTGTGTGGATTATTTCTTTTGGTGCACTTGAGTTGTGTGTATGTTTGTCGGAACAGCAAATTATTTCCCTGGGAAAAAATTTGCTATTCTGACTGTTCGGTTTTCTGGTGTTTCGATTGAATGGGGTCGATATTATAACACTCAATGTCTTTAGACTTCGATGTTATAATATAGACCCCCCCCCCAAAAGTTAGGTATTATTTTTACAGTGAAGCTACTTAAACTTAAACTTTGCCTGTTAAAAGCCCAAGCAGTTTTGAATGACCCATTTCCCTGTATTCCAATTTCCTCCACAATTTTGCAATGAACATGTTCTGCTTTTTTGAACAACACATCATACAGTATTTCAACCATCCATAAATGAGTACAGCTAAATCAGCATTAATAGCAATTAAGAGGTATGTTACAAATCAAGTAAAGAATTAATAAATGTTTTAAAAGAATGATCACATCTGCATATTGAAAAAAAAAGATTGCCCAATAGTTATCACAGTTTCTAAGTACTCCTCCTTTCTTTAGTACTGACTTTTCAAAAATGGGAAAATTTACTAAAATTTGCCATTTGTTAACAAATAATTAATATTTTAGCACTTTTAAATGCTGTGTTGCTACTTCCCAAATATAAGACTTCTAAGATTGGTCCTCCTAAATGCACTTGCAGTTTGACACAGCTATCTACATTCCTTTCCAAAATTCCAAAACCACTCAACTCTTGTTTCTGATATATGCAGTAAAACTAAGAGCTACCATTTACAACCTACATCATAACAGAAAGAAGCTGAATGAAGTAAATATTGCCTCTGTTTCCTAAACATACCTTTTGCTGTCAAAAGTTTCTTGTCTACACCCATCTCTAGACTAATTCAAAATAAATGTTTTTTTCAGGGAGATCATAGACATTACATCATAGAGTTTCAGCTTCAGGCCAACCAGTCTGACTTCTGGCCTTTGTAGGGTTCTCGAAAAAGCTATCATGCAAAAGTATAGCCATCCACATAATGCAGAAGGCTGGCATTTTGACTGTAACTGATAGAGCCTTGACTGGTGTACAGGCATGGGTAATGAGGACCCAGATAGGGATGGATAGGAGTGAGGTTGGTTTGTCCATCCTATTAGGATGAATCACTGAACATCCAGCAGCCAGGCTAGGGCATCAGGATTAAACCGAGATATTATAGCCTTCCAAGAAGTGCACTGCATTGTACCCGATATGTGCTTGCACGTAAGCTGACATTCTCATTCACCACTATACTTCAGGTATTACTCTGTGCCACCCAGCCCACTGTGTGCATGTACCAACCCCCCCACACACACATACACATAAACACATAAGTTCATAGGTTCATAGGTTGGTACTAGGCTATCGGCCTTAGGGCCTATACAAGCCTAGCCATAACAATTCCCTGGCTATTTCTTCCCACAATATTTACTTCCCTGGAGGAACCTGTATAGCAGGGTGAATGACGTGATCCCCGGGGTGAATTTCCTATCCCCCATCCATTCATCAAGGTTCCTTTTGAAGAGGGCCAAAGAGGCGCTCTGTTTGACATATATGGAAAGTCTATTCCAGAGTCTGGGGAGTCTCTGGGCCAGGAACCTATCCCTCCAGCATGTTTTGTTCATTATGATGACAAGGTTTAGATCCCTGGAGTGTGTGGCTCTGAGGAATTGAGATTTCTTTAAGTGTACCATGTCCAACAGCTCTGGGTTTGACATGGTCTTGTATGTTAAGCAGAGATCGCCTCTGAGTAGACGATATGTGACAGGATATAGCTGGAGTTTTTTTTAGATGGTCAGCACAGGGCATCTGCTTCAGGCCTGTGATTCTTTTAGTGAGGTATTTCTGCAGCCTTTCCAGTTGTTGCAGATGTCTTGAGAGGTACATACCAAATGGGTCGTTGTACTCTGTAATGGGTCTAATGAGGACAATGACCTCCTTTTTTCTGAATGAAAAGCCCTTAGTGATGAGGTGTGCCACATAGAAGGATTTTCTAACTGTTGTGGTGTTGTGGTTATCGAAGGTGAGACCACTGTTCACCTGTATCCCTAAGTTTCTTATCACACTTTCAGTGTTTAGTGTACTGCCACCTATGTGGTAATTCATGGGTACATGTTTTTTTCCCAAAAGGGCTAACTATACATTTCTTGGCATTGAGCTTGAGCCCATGACTCTGGCACCAAGCATCTGTTTCTGTAAGGCCCTTTTGTAGAATATCCACATCATTTGGGGATTCAATAATTGCTCCCAATTTGCAGTCATCTGCAAACTTTGTTAGCCAGAGTCCCTTAGTGTTGGCCTGTACTTCAGAGAAGTAGATGCCAAACAAGAGTGGTCCCAGGACTGAAGCCTGAGGTACTCCACTTGTCACTTTTCTGGAGCTGGATTTGGAGTCGGCTACTTTTACAGTGTGGGTTTTGTCAGTAAGCCAGTTGGCAACCCATCGAGTGACATAGAGATTAATGCCCAGCTTAGTAAGTTTATCTATGATTCCACTTTACCCTCATCCACAGCTCTAGAGACTGCTTCAAAGAAGACAATCAGGTTCAGGAGACAAGATTGGCCCTTGACGAACCCAAACTAGGTGGGGTGCAGTACTTGAAGGTTGTTAATGTCTTTGTTTATAAGTTCCATGATAATACATTCCATGGCCTTGCAGATCAGGCTCATCAGACTGATGGGGCAGTAGTTCCCAGAATCCAAGGTGGATCCCCTCTTGTGGAGTGGGATAACTGTAGCTGTGTGCCACTCAGTGGGCACAAAGCCTGAGGTGAGGCTATGATTAAACATGACACTTAAGTGAGGTGCCAGTTCATTTTGTAGTTCATGTAGTACACAGCAATCATACACACACACACACACACACACACACACACACACACACACACACACACACACACACACACACACACACACACACACACACACACACACACACACACACACACACGCACACACACATTAAGATAATAAACTGAGCTCATAGCAGCTATTGTTTTGTATGATGAACAGTAGCATTCATATACTGAGTAATGGATAAGAAGCTGACAGATGTGTTGGAAGGACTCGCTGTTAATAGGATTTTGCTTTGAAGTGAGGTTATGAGTGCTTCAACACAAGAGTATATGCTAGGGGCACTAATCTGCATTTGTTTCTGTTCTAACAGTGGTGCCATGGCTAGGTTTAATTTGTTTGTTGATTGTATAAAGACTGATAGAGACACTGAAGCAATGGAACATGCCCTAAAAGGGAAGTCAAGAAGTTCATAAAGTAAAGTTGGTGGATGAACAATTGAGGGTTAATGCAGGAAAATATACAGTATATACATATACAGGAATGTGCATATGATGAACTGTGTCATATTAGGAAACACAGGGATACATAAAGATGTGGGAATACTATTCAAACCAAAACTATATCATTGGAATCTGAGTGGAAGTTCAGTGGTTATGGCAGTGAGGATGGTAAGATGCATTGCTAGGCTAGGGAGTCTAAACAAACAGAAGTCATGTTGTGATGAGCCTATGTCAGAAGTATGCCATGCAAATTTAGAGACTGCTAATGGAAAGAGAAATTTGTCTGTTGGACACAGATCAAAGATTATTAGTATGTCTGACACTTATGGAGAATATAGGAACTTCTTAGGTAGTGAGATGAAGATAAAAATTTGAGTTGCAGGAAAAATATATATATATAGGGTAGGACAAATGAATTTCATGATAAAGGATATTATAGGGCTGAGTCATCATAATCGGACTGTCCATGCCTCTCAATTTCTTAGCACAAAGAAATCAGGATAAAGTTAAAAATAATGGTGGCTGTGAGTGGGGACGGGGGCAAAAGACCAAAATCAGGGACACATTTTAAATATTGTTCTTTTTAACTTAGAAAGTTGCTAGAAAACAATATTTTCACTTTAGAGTGTATTTTCTGAAAGATAAAAAGTCTGAAATTTAAGTCTTCAATGACTTGCCAGAAAAACACACATTTTATGAGGAACAGACCAAAAATATGAAGCAAAAATCTGGGTATTCTATGAAATTCTGGAGAGTCGAGAGGAATGGTACTGTCTAAAGCAAGCATACAACCTTTTTGGGCGGTTGTGTTGAAAGGGCAGGGTGAAAGGGGTAGTCATTCCAGGCACTGTCTTGTGCAATTTTTTAAGAATTTCCCTTTATTGGAAGCAAGAGAATTGGCAAAGCAATGTTCTACACTGATGTCTGAGAGACTTCAGCATACCTCCAGCCCTCTTTCTACATTGTTTGTGTGGGTGTCAACTCATACCAACATTTTATGTATAGGATGAACCTCTGACACACACAAAAAAGGTAGATACAGGGCTTTATCTTTGCAGCTCATAGGGAAAGAAACACCCATTTGTTTTGGTGTTTGGTTAATCTCTCACTAAGGGCATGAGAGATAGTTTTAATAATTTAATTTAGAAAGGCTTCATGGAGTGACTGCAGTCAGAAGAATTTATAGTTATTTATTTTTTTTTTAATTTTTGGTACAGTCAGTGATAATCAAGCCTGCTTTGTTTTAGCACCTGTGGTCTATGCTCAGGGATAGAACATGAAACTGGAAGAAGGACAACATTCAGACAGGACAACTGGATAAGGAAGGAGTACCTGTGTGGGGAGCGCCTGTCTTGACACAAAGAAAAAATGAATAAATAATTATTTCACATGCAGTGTTGTCTGACAACATGCTGTCTTGTCTGACATTTTAACTGGAAAATAAAGGTAAAAAAATTGAGCTAGGTTTTAAATATTGCTCTTATAAAATTAAAAAGTTTCTAGAGTAACAGGTCTGGTTTTGCATTAGCATGCATTTTCTAAAGGAGGAAGTCTGAAATTCATATGTCTGCCATTATTCAATGACTTCAATTGATAATGTTAGACAGATTTTAAATATTTATCTTATAAACTTAGAATTTGCTAAAATAACAGGTATTGTATTTGCATGTATTTTTTGATGGAATGGAAGTCTGAAACTCAAATGTCTGTCATTTTTTAGTGACTTAAATCAATAATTGTGGGCACATTGAAAAAAACTGTTTTTTTGTTCTTCAGGCAGAGGGGTACCAAATGAGGGTCTGACCCTGGGATCCATATGACCTAGCTACACCTCTGTCTGTTGGCTGTGACAAGATACTTGGTTGCTTAATCAACCACACATGTTCTTTCTGAACCCTTCCAAAAGATGTTCATTACTTCATATTTTTCTGGGGTATGGAAAATGTCTTTCATTTTGCCACTCCCTAAAGAGGACCCAACTTCATATCCAGGGAGGTCTAGTTCCTTTAGCCTAGCAAGCCTAATTGCAAAGTCACTGGTAGTGTTATATTGGATTTCATAAACTATTTTTTATTTATTTATTTTATTTTATTTTACATTTGTTAACTGGGGGTGTCTGACTGAGCCGAAAAGGCCCCTTTTCAGCAGTGGCCCGAGGAGAAAAGCTCCACTCAGAAAAATTACAAATACATTTAGTTATTTAGACATGATAAGTATACACACAAATTACAAAAGACATGTTTTTAAGGGTCTATATTAGAACACCGAACATTCATAATGTTGAGTGTTCTAATATCGAACCCTAGGAATCGTAAATTGAAAACATCGAACATTGAGAACAGCAATTTTTTTTCTAGGGAAAAAATTCACTGTTCCAAAACACATACACACAACACAAGCACATAAAACAAACAGCAATCCACACACATACACCTAAACTCTTACACCTAAACCTACACTAAACTATACATACAACACTAACTATCCACTTACCTTAACCCAAACCCTAACCCTAAGGTCCGTCACTATCGCACAGTCACCTCACCCATGCCCTAACTCTAACTACCTACCCCATTCTAACCCTCATGTCCACACAATCACACACTTACCTGACCCGCGCCCTAACCCTAACTCACCTAACCCACCCTAACCCTCACGTCAACGCAATTGCACACTTACCTGAACCCAGCCCGTAACTTTCCACCACAGCACTGAAAATACCGAAGCAACAGAAATGGACAACTGAAATCTTTCCCTAGGAAAACATGTGGTTTTCTGTTTCTTTGATATTTACAGCATTCACTGAAAATGGGTCAATATTAGAACACTCGAAATTTTGAATGTTCGGTGTTCTAATATAGACCTGTTTTTACAGTGGTATGCAGCACATCAGCAGTTACAGTGGAGAGAACAAACAAAAAAATATTAATTTAAAAACAAAGGTAATTAATAGATTTGTGGTGTATAGCTGAAATTTGGAACATAGGTAGAATACATACATAGAACACAGGTACAGTACATACATACATTGGAGATTAGCTATTTACAATATTAACAACTTGTAATTCTATGTTTAGATAGTTTTTTAGTGTAAATATATAATGATAGGCTTTTGAAAATGCCTTAGGAAATGTTTTTAAAGATATCTGTTATAAATGCACGCATTTTTTAATTAGTGACTTCTCAACTTGTGATTTTAACGATTAGTGACTTCTATCAGTTTTGTGAATATTGTTTTGTATGATTAGCATACTTACAATGTTTTTGATAGTTCTTTACATAAATAGTATACACAGTTTAATGCATATATAGCACATACTGATTGAGAAATTTTCATTTTTTGAGCTTTATGCAACAGTTGATGCCTTTTCTAATGGCTGCAGTTACTATTATTAAGATATGTCTTTTTTAGCAGCAAGCATTATATATCAGTAAGTTCTTAGTAAGCATTGAATGATGTGTACTTTGTAAATTCTTAATAGATGTGAATTTATTTTGTTTAGCATAGAAGTGTTAAGACACTGAACTTCTTTAATGATGCTTTCAATAACTTGGTTTGTATCACTTTAAAGCTTTATAAGATGAAACACATGACTACTATAAAAGGAGCAGACTGATTTTTTGAATGTTAACGGTCTGAGGAAGCAAATGTGAAAGCGCTTACTGACAACAATTTTATCAAATAAATTATTTTGCTTTTAAATCTAAGCTTGGTTCTTGGAGAATATCCCAGTTGCAGTTACAGGCACTTTATGAATGGATTATTGAGCAGCCTTGGTTACCTCTCTGTCTTTATATTTGGCTTGTTCTTTATTGTTTGGTTTCTGAACAGAGGGGGATTTACACCGTTGGATAAGAACTTTTGGTTATTATTCATTGTTTGGTGTTTATACGTTATCCACGGTGACATGGCTGGAACAAATGAAGATATTGAGTTGGATTATAGACCAGATGCCACATCACAAGACGCTGAAGCAAGCGGTTTGCCAACATTAACACTGAAGCAAGATCTCACCTTAACAAACAGGCAAGTGATAAAAGTTCTGATATTGCTAACAGGAGCGAATGCTTAAAGAAGAAGTTAATGGCCTGTATATTTAATGATGATAATCCACTTATGTATTATGAAACAGAAGACCGGGAAAGTTCTGATACTTTCTCTACAGACATTAAACAACAGTTGCAGGAAGCTGTTCATAATTTGGAGGCTGATATGCTTAAATTGAAATGGTTGTCTACACAAAGACTGCATTTTGAAGCATGCCTTAAAAAGAATATAGTGCCAAGAGGTTTAAGAGTACTGAAGATGCCGACTTATGGCAATCAGTACCCTGAGCTTCTCACTAAATGGCAGAAGTTAAATCTTGAACATAGTATGAAGTACATGCAGCTTCTTTTAGACTTTTTTAAACCTATAGAAGATGAACTAAAACAGTCAGTTATGAATCAACAATATGATATTAGCACCAAATATCTAGAGACTTTAGCTGATAGAGCAGTTTCCAATATGCTGGATGGCATCATGGTCTATGAAAGACGACTTATACATCAAAAGAAGGACAAAATAGATAGGGATGTATGAGATTATCGCACATCTCATGTGTTTACTTGGCCTAGAGTCCAGCACAATCCGACTAACACTATGACTTCAAATAACAGCACGCCCCTACCAAATAAAGAGAGCCATATACAACTTAACACTGTACCAGAACAATCATCATCCTTACAAGCCTCTGTTACATCTACTAATCTTCACCCAGGGTCCTCCAGCATTACAGGACCACACTCACATAAAAGTCTGGTTACTGCTGAAGTACATATAGATGGAGGTAGTGTGAGCGTAGAGCCAACAGAGGGTCCTGTAGTATGCTCTAAGACCACAAAGAACATTGCTCTGGGTTCTTCACAATTACCACAAGAAAAAAATTTTCCCCAGTTTCCCCTTCCCATATCTTTGGGGAGGGGGGGCAGATGAGACCGGTCTGCCAGTCGGGGAAGGCAGAAACGCAAACTGTCCGGGGAAAGGACACAAGGACAGACACTCAAGAAAATGTGGAACAAATGAACACTGACCTAGTATGGAATATTTCGCATTGACCTTTGGATCCATATGAACTTGAACTATTAAATAAAGGTTTAACATTTATTCCTAGTGTAAATAGTAAAATTACTGATGTACTCACAGACTTGAAACTGTTTAGTAGAAATGTAATGCTT
The DNA here is from genome assembly GCF_019279795.1 of Protopterus annectens. NCBI lineage: Eukaryota > Metazoa > Chordata > Ceratodontiformes > Protopteridae > Protopterus > Protopterus annectens. Next base: position 639,830,678 of record NC_056735.1, on the reverse strand, counting down.
AGATACCAGTTTGGTAATGATGTTAATTGTGTGCAACCATCATTGAGAAAATTGAGTGAATATGTACCCCAAAATCACCCCCTGTTAGAGGCCTTCTATAAGGTTGTAGAAGATGAAGTCCAGTTATTTGCTACTCGAACACATAGTTCACATAGGTCATATAACTTGACTTTCCAACAGAAGCAGGCATTAAATAGGCTTAGAGCAGATAAAAATGTAATTTTTAGACCAGCAGATAAAGGAGGCCCTTTTGGTGGTGATGGATTTTTTACATTATCATAATAACATGTTGGACATGTTAGCAGATGATAGGTGTACTATAAGACTATATCTGAACAACAGCTTCAGAGTACCATTTATAAAATGATAGATATAGTTCATGATTTGGAAGTTAGTCAGTGCATTGACTAGGAACTGGCAAAATATTTATTTGTGGTGTACCCTATGATACCAAGTATACATGGCATCCCCAAAATACATAAACATGGCACAAACCCCCCCATGAGGCCTATTGTTTCAGGAGGCGTTTGGAGCACTGAGCCTTTCTCTTTATATGTAGAGAAATATTTAAGACCTGTTGTTGAACGAAATGAGTACATTCTCAGGGATACCAAACAATTTCTAGTAGAATTATATAAGTTCTTTAAGAATACTAATATGTCTCAGAACATGTATTTTGTCACTATGGATGTCCAATCGTTATTTACCATCATACCTAATAGAGAGGGGGTAGAGGCCATAAAAAAGTATTTGATGCTGCACAGCGAATATACAGAAAAACATATTGACTTGATTTCTATGTTTATGGAAGTCATTTTAGAGAACAATGTGTTTATATACGGAACAGATGCATATATCCAGCGTGATGGCGTGGCTATGGGCACTTCATGTGCCAACAGCTACGCCAACATGTTTTTAGCTATGTGGGAAGAGGATGTTTTGTTTCCTTGTGGTTTACATGCCTCCCACGTATGCTTTTATTTTGTGGACGATGTGTTTCTTGTTTGGCAAGGTAATCAAGTTGAACTTGATATATACATGACCTTGGTCAATGGGTTGACCCCCTATTTGAAATTTACACATCAGTACTCTTCACATCGTATAGACTTCTTGGATGTTTATGTGGAGAGGGTGCTAGGAGAAAAAGTGAATACTGGTGTGTATAGGAAGAAATGCTATAGGAATGCCCTCCTACATAGGACAAGTATGCACCCATGTTATATATTTCAGAATATTATTAAAGGCCAGGGTATGAGAATTTCTAGGCTTAATGCCACACAAGAGGGTTATCTGAATGAACTAGATACATTTAAATTGAGACTTGCTCAAAGGGGTTACAAATCACAAGAAGTCGAAAGAACTATAGAAGACATACATAGATTAAGATCAAATAGAGCGGCACCCTACTTCTCTGATCATATACATGAGCCTATAATTGGACAAGTAGACAATGAGCAAATAAAAATACAAATGTACTACACTAATGAAAGAAAGGACATTATCGGCATTACCCATAAGCACTGGCCGATTCTTACCAGCAATCAGGAGATTGGGTCATTAGTGGGCATTACCCCTAAGTTTCAGTATAAAAATAGCAACAACCTTAAGATGTTACTCTGTCACCGCCATGATGGGTGAGATAAAATGGCTTTGATGGGAACCCATCCTTGTAAACAATGTCAATATTGCAAGTATATATGTGAAGCGAATACATTTGAGCACCCAGATACTGGCCAGACATTTACCTTTAGAGTTGATGCCACATGTAATACAGCTAACTTGGTATACCTGGCTAGATGCCAAGAATGCCAAGCTTTCTATGTTGGTAAGACTAATAGGGCATTTAAAACTAGGATTAGATAACACTTATATGCTATTAGGATTGGACATAATAATAATGCACTGGCTAAGCATGTAGGTCAGTATGGTAACCAACACACCTTTATTTTCATGGCTATAGATAGTGTCCTGCCAATATTAAGACGAGGGAATATTCGTAATACTACTGAGAGAGTAGAAGTTAACTGGATGATCCAGCTTGGAGCAGACAAAGGCAGTGGCCTTAATGAACGAGCTTCTGTTCGACCAGTGTTAAGAGCCAGACGCCTTAAATAAGCGCTATTTACAATATTAACTTGTAATTCTATGTTTAGATAATTTTTTAGTGTAAATATATAATGATAGGCTTTTGAAAATGCCTTAGGAAATGTTTTTAAAGATATCTGTTATAAATGCATGCATTTTTTAATTAGTGACTTCTCAACTTGTGATTTTAACGATTAGTGACTTCTATCAGTTTTGTGAATATTGTTTTGTATGATTAGCATACTTACAATGTTTTTGATAGTTCTTTACATAAATGGTATACACAGTTTAATGCATATATAGCACATACTGATTGAGAAATTTTCATTTTTTGAGCTTTATGCAACAGTTGATGCCTTTTCTAATGGCTGCAGTTACTATTATTAAGATATGTCTTTTTTAGCAACAAGCATTATATATCAGTAAGTTCTTAGTAAGCATTGAATGATGTGTACTTTGTAAATTCTTAATAGATGTGAATTTATTTTGTTTAGCATAGAAGTGTTAAGACACTGAACTTCTTTAATGATGCTTTCAATAACTTGGTTTGTATCACTTTAAAGCTTTATAAGATGAAACACATGACTACTATAAAAGGAGCAGACTGATTTTTTGAATGTTAACGGTCTGAGGAAGCAAATGTGAAAGCGCTTACCGACAACAATTTTATCAAATAAATTATTTTGCTTTTAAATCTAAGCTTGGTTCTTGGAGAATATCCCAGTTGCAGTTACAGGCACTTTATGAATGGATTATTGAGCAGCCTTGGTTACCTCTCTGTCTTTATATTTGGCTTGTTCTTTATTGTTTGGTTTCTGAACAGAGGGGGATTTACACCGTTGGATAAGAACTTTTGGTTAATATATATATATATATATATATATATATATATATATATATATATATAAACGTATTGCCTTAGAGCAACAATAATCCACTTTTGTCAAACCGAGATCATGTCTGCTTAATTTAATATGTTTCTTAGAGAAAGATACTGAAGGTGCAGGCAGTAGTCATGTAGCTCATACAACATATGTGGATCTAATCAAAGTCTTGGACACTATTCCCCATGCAAGAATTGTAAACAAGATTGAGAACCTAAGTGTAGATCCTTATGTTGACAGACTGACAGACTGATAGCAAACTGGCTGATAGATATAACTCAGTTGAAGTATTAGGTGTTAACCTCATAAAGTAAAATGATGAGTAGTTGCATTCTTCAGGGCTCAGAACCAAGAGCTCTCCTGTTTAGTATCTACTTCTTGGTACAAACTACTAACCTAGACCAATGGCTAACTAAATTTGTTGATGACTGCAAGCTAAGTGTTGTTGTTGTTGTTCACTCAGAATATGATTCTGTGTGTTGCTAAAGCAAGGGCTAAATCATATGACCATCTGTGTCCTTTTGACTAGCAATCTAATGTGCTCACTAATGGTTTCTGTGATACTTCTTCAGTCTTGCTCAACTCTAAGCCCCATCTGTTTTTTGTTGACTGCCCATGTTACTCAAAGAAAAGAAAACTGTTTTATCACATCACTCTCACTCTCTATGCCATGACATCTCTAATATGAGGCTATGCAGCCTTTACTCTAGTGTGACTGTCCCTTCCATTCATAGTGGGATTTCCTGGAAAACTTTTTTTTTTCTGCTGTATACCTACACTTAGAGTAATACATGGAGAATATTGAGAAACTCTAAATTAGGGCTGATGGTATTTCGTGGTCTATTTGCTAGAAACTTCCCTTACTGAAAAAAAGGTCAGATAATAATATATATTCAACAACTCTGTTTCTGTTGATGATACATAGGAACAGTTTAAATAAAATATGTGATGATCTACATAAGGACGTATCAATTTTAGAAATGTATTTTGTTTCACTTATTCAGATATTTACATTCCCTTTTTGCAACATTTCCTGTAGGACTGTGGTTGCATTTATGAAGTGTGTATAATAATTATATAAAATGTATTTTCAGTGAAAAAGGTCAAATATCATTTTGATCAAGAGGTTATGAAGACCTTATTAATTTTCCTATTGCCTCTAAAAACTACATTTAATAAAACATCAGTAATCACTGTTAGTTGGTGGAAACCAAATCAATATAAAGGAAAATTCTACTGGATTTTTTAGTGTATTCTGAGATTGCAGTATCCACCCTCTTACTCAACATGTATTTGTACATGCAAAGAAGATGGCTGTCAGCATCTTACACCAGTCTCAAAATGGCTGTAAAAGTTCAGCTTCTTTCTTAATGTACAATGCAGTGCATGCTTGCCTGTTTGCCTGCAATATAACTGACACATTCTAGTTCAAAAAGTGAGTACATGACACAGAAACAGTGATCATTTCAGCAGGCAGAAGCACTGGCAAAGATGCTGCGTATCACTATCAATAACAAATAAAGACAAGAATAAAGCTGCTGAACATTCCTGACATAGTTATAAAAATAAGTACACATAGTAAATATAGCTATGGGGAAGAGACAACTGATGCTCGTGTTGAGTTTTAGAAGTTTCAGAAAATATATTGCTCATCTGTTGTTTGCCAGATGTGGAAGTAATTCTAGTGCACTAATTATCTGGAAGTATGCTCATAGATTAGTACTAGGCTAACTGCCCGTGTGAGTCATTTTAAGGCTAGCCCATTAGCCCTTGTGAGGCTCAAACCCTGCCCCCTGGGTTTGTAAGGCAAACACCTTAACCATTAGGCCACCCTCCCAACCCTCCTAATCTTTCCAATGTTGGTCTACATCTGGCACTGATTTTTGTTTTCAGCAATCTCTGAACATGAAAAGGAGCTTGCAGTTTTCTTTTTGTAATTTGATGGAAATTTAAATGTGTTCTGTTTATTTAATTTCTTTTCTTAATTGTTTCTTGTGTTTGGTTTGAAATAATGTTGCTTTTTCATTTTAATTTTCCTTTCTACCTTTGCATGGTTCTACCTCCTGCTACTAATTTGTTTAAGCTCCATCTGTTTCCAGAAAACTGGTGACATCAGATTCAGAGAGACATGAATGAATTCCTTTCTACAAGCTGCCTTTCTACTTATGTCACCAAATTCTGATGTAGACTGTTAATAAAATAATAGCTGTCAGGTGGAGTAAAAGAACAGTGTAAGACCTTAATTCTCACAGACCATAATGATCCAGTCCATAAGGAGTTTAGGTCTCTAGTACATGCTTCCAGTTACATGAATTATAGAAATAGTAGTAAAAATGATAATGTGTTTTACAGTTATTAGTGATATAAGTAAAATAAACATCCATTGTTTTTTATTTGGATACATGATATGTAGCCTGCAGTATCCCCATGTTAAGAGGAAGAAAAGGAAGTTAAAATATGTATAACTCATTATAGATAAATGTACAATCTTCATAAAAGTGTGGGATGATGTGATGGAAGAGTCTGTGGAAAAGTCTTACTTTATTTGCATTCTTGACTTTAGCAACTGTATAACCAAAAGAGAAAACAATGTTTATTTTTTAACTGGACACAAGGGAGGTATTGGTAACATTGCAAGACTTGTACAGAGTTCCCCTTTTAAAGGAAAAAAAATCACCATTAAGCACAAATTTGTAGAAATAAGCTTATTATCTTAATCTGTGTCATATGACTAGCTCATGCTTCACCTTTGGTATCATAAATGAAATCTAAGCATTTGTTCTGTAATTACCCTTTCCTGGGTTGGATCATATCACAAATTGAAGCAGACTGTTTTGACCTTCTAAGTGGGATCTAACTATACAAGCATAGCTATAGGCATTACACACTTTAGAAATAATCCATAACTGGGTATACATAATGCAGTATTTACCCATGGTTGGTGTGGTTTGTCCATTAGAGTGAAGTCTGAATGATTGAGCAAAGCCAGCTGTGGGTTAATGCTATGTTACTCAGACACAGTAGTGGATTATATATTATGTAAGGGAAAAATTAGCATTAATGCTCTTCCACTGGCTTCTGGAGGCATCTAAGATAATACACTGGGCACACTGTAAGTATGTATATGTTACAAGTAATAGGGAAATAAATATGAGATTATGTAGTATAGGGCTGCCTGCCTATAACACAGTTGACATTTTTTAATGGATTAGAGTAAGATTTAAAATCTGTCCCTGATTCTGGGCCTTTTGCCTCCTTCCTTTGTCTCAGATTCTTTAACAGAGAGGCTCCTCTGTTGTCAGTTAACCACATAAATTAACTTGCCAAAACTGCTTGTATGGGTGTAACAAGGCTCTTGGGCACCAAAAAGTGTATACAGGATTTTACATGGTTGGATCTGGATTTAAACTGTTTTTGGTTTAGAAATACTAAGAGAATTTAAGGGGAAGATGTAGCAGGCACAAAGCAGTCATCATGTTGGATATTATTCTTCACTTGCAGCCAACATTGATGAAAAAAGTTCAGTTACTAGAACAGGTATTTTTATTGCTCTTTAAAATTCATTTTATTTACTTGTTTTTGTTTATCAACAAATGTAAGCTGAATCATGATGGTATGCATATTGATGTTGAATGAAGGGAAACTGGAAAGTTTTGTGTTAAAAGGAGTTGGATGTTGTCTTGGTTATATCAACAGTATGAAGGCGGCATAGACAGCTTTAGAGATACAACTCACTATATTGTTCATAAAATTATTTTGTTGAAAACCTGTTGTATTGTCAACTTTTTATGTGAATTAGAGTCATGTTTTAAAATTGTCCCTGAGTTCATGATGTTGTCTGTCATTAGTTTTGTACTTTGGTGTACTACTTGATATACAACTCCTCTTCCATTGTCACACTGATTTGCAAATTGACAAAGCATTGAAACATCTGATGCTGACATACACATTTTCTCACTTACTCCTAAAATCAGATAAGTCTTGATTTAAAAAAATTGAGGTGCATTCAGCAACTGGACCTTTGTGTTTGAATCCTTGCTGCCAGACCTAAGACCACTATGCCATTGTAGGCAATTGGGGAAGGATAATTGTGTGAATGTTGATAATGTTTTGAAAATCAGACATGTTCTGCAAAAGTATGGACACTCGGTATCCAGATTTATAGCACGTCCCTGATTTTTTTTCATGTTTTGTCCTGTACATTTGTTGCATACCTCTCTCAACTCAGTACTGGCATAAACAGTCAGGAGGAGAAGGAAACCACACTCACTACAATTCCAGTCTCACATAGACCTACCACGACAGCAAACCAAACACATAAACACACAAAAACATACTCAGAGGCTCTAAATAAAAATCTGCCTAAGCAGCAGAGATCTCCAGCAACCGCTACCCTAAAACAAAACCCGTGCAACACATACCTCACAAAGCCAGTGTGCCGAACAGTCACAGCCCTTAAGGCTAAACAACACACCTGATACACTTGTAATAGGTGACTCTATCATCAGGCACACTGACGTCCCGCTCACCAGGCTGAATAAGGACAAGGTCACGGTGAGCTGCCTGTCGGGTGCTAGGATCCGCCACATAACACAAGCACTTAGGTCACTCCAAGGCAAGTACAAATATGACTCAGTCATTGTCCATGCTGGTGTGAATGATCTGAGACGTACCTCCCTGGACTACATGAAAAGAGACATAGAGGAGCTCTCTGGGCATGTAGCCCAGGCTGGTATGACCCTGACCTTGAGTAGCATCTTACCCTCACCAAGAATGATGCCACAATATGAAGACAAGATGATCAATTTCAACAATTGGCTTAAGTATTGGTGTCATTCAAAGGGGATCCAATACCTGTCTGCCTGGAATGACATGCTCGACAAGCCATGATGCTTCGCTAGGGACGGCTTGCACCTGTCACCCCTAGGCTTTTGGATATTGGAAAAGGCTCTTGCCACCCCCATAGTGCCTTATTTAGGGAAGGCTCAAAAGACAAACCCACCTCCATAGGTATCACAAGGGATAAGAAACTAAGAGTAATGCTACTCAACGCCAGAAGTCTAAACCTCAAGATGCACACACTCAAAACTCTCCTTAGCATGGAGAACATTGATATCTGTGCAGTAACAGAAACCTGGTTGAAGGCTCCCGAGAGCACCCAAGCACTACCAGGTTATACCTCATACCATGTTTTTTGGCCCTAAAACTTGGACAGAAGCACAAAAGGAGGGGGAGTATCAATATTTGTCAAAGATACCCACACCTCCAGGTTGGTGGCACAGCATGAAGCATCAGAGACTATCCATGTGCAACTAACAGTGGGTAAAACTGCCTTCCAGTTTAGAGCCTGCTACAGACCACCCTCCCAAACCCAGGAACCCCACTTGGCCTTCCTGAGAGCACTGAAAAATATGAAGGTCTCTCCAAACACCATTATATTGGGTGACTTCAACTACCCTAACATAGACTGGGAGCATTACTCTAACACCCTAGCCCAAAGGTTCCTAGAATTTATAAACTCAAATGCTATGGAACAACTTGTTGCCACTTCCACAAGAGGGGAAAACATACTGGACCTGATCATCACCAACATGGGGACTCTATGCTCCAGACCAGAAGTGTATCCTTCACTGGTAAGATCAGACCATAAACTAATCTCACTAGATATTCACATCCCGACCCCAACCCCTGCCCAGAAAACCACAGTGAAAAACTTCTCTAAAGCAAATTTCACACTCCTCAAAACTGAGGTGGAATCCTTCAAAGCCCCCGGGCCTGTGGAAAATACGGCCCAGACCATAGAATCCTTTATAAACGCATTCTATGAACACCTTCAGGAATGCATGGATCATGCAATCCCAAATAAAACCAAGACCCAATCCTCCAAAGTTAGGCGTCCTGTCTGGTGGACCCCAGCCATAAACAAACTATACAATAGAAGGAGGAAGCTACTACATGATAGAGCAAAATCCCAAAAAGGGAAGACATCTCTGATCAGTATTAGCAAAAAACTATGGGCACTCATAAAATCGTCTAAGGCCAGCTTCGAGAGAAAAATTGCACAGGACGCTATGGATAATCACAAGGCTTTCTTTAGTTATGTTAGGAACCTGGGTGGAAATTCCCAGATATGATCAGAATTAGTCCAAAATGACAAAAAATACACCAAACCCACAGACATTGCCAACATCCTGGCTGACAGGTTCAGCGCAATCTTCTCCCCCCCCTTCCCCACCAAAAGGGAAAATATCTATACCAGCAGAGTGCTGCCCCCCTGACATCTCAGATGCTCAGGTAAGAGCCGCCCTCTCCAAAGCAAAAAAACACAGCATCGATGGGACCAGATGGTGTCCCGGGCTGTGTCCTACTTCAGAAGAACTAAACCCAAACATAAAACTACTGCTCAGTCTCAGCCTTACTACAGGATATGTACCCAAAGAGTGGCGTACAGCAACAGTGGTCCCTCTCCACAAAGGTGGTGCCTCAATGGATCCTGGAAACTATTGCCCCATAAGCTTGACTAGCTTGGTCTGCAAAGCTATGGAAAGGATCATCATGGACCTCATAAATAAAGATATTGGGGACCTACAGACACTGGATCCTACCCAGTTCGGCTTTGTTAAGGGCAGATCCTGCCTCTTAAACCTGGTTGATTTCTTTGAGACAGTCACCAAGGCCATTGACGAGGGGAAGGTGGTCCACACAGCCTACCTGGACCTTACAAAAGCCTTCGATACAATACCCCACTCGGGCATTATAGATAAGCTCACCAGCTTAAATATAAACCCCTATGTCACTAGATGGGTTGCAAACTGGCTCAAGGATGGAACCCACATGGTTAGAATTGCTGGAGCCATGTCAGACTCCAAACCATTTACAAGTGGCATCCCACAAGGCTCAGTCCTGGGACCTCTCTTGTTCGGTATATATTTCTTGGAGGTACAGGCTAACACGGAAGGACTGTGGCTGACCAAGTTCGCAGATGACTGCAAACTGGGTGCCATAATAGACTCTCCAACCGGCACAAGCATCCTACAAAAGGTCCTCATAGAAACAGACAACTGGTGCCAGAGCCATGGCCTCAAGCTAAATGCCAAAAAGTGTATAGTCATCCCCTTTGGCAAAAACAAAGTGCCCACAAATTACCACATAGGTGGTAATCCATTAAGTACAGAAGAAGTAATTAGGGACCTGGGGACCCAAGTTTATAGCAATCTCTCATTTGACAACCATGTGGCCAAAGTGGTTAGAAAAACATTTTATATAGCCCACCTAATCATGAAGGGATTCACATCTAGATCAGGGGAGGTCATTGTGCCTCTTTACTCATCCCTCATCAGGCCCATAACTGAGTACAATGCTCCTTTTGGGATGTACCTTACCAGACACCTGCAGCAACTGGAAAGACCCCAAAAGTACCTCACCAAGAGGATCAAAGGGCTCAAACAGATGCCATATGCTGCCCAGTTAAAGAAACCCCAGCTCTACTCAGTGGCATACCACCTGCTCAGAAGCGATCTGTGCCTGACGTATAAAGCCATGTCCAACCCGGAATTAATGGACATGCTGCACCTCAGAAAATCCAAATCCCATTGAGCTACACACTCGAGAGACTTGAACCTCAGCACTGAAATAAAGTGGACATGCTGGAGGGACAGATTCATAACACAGAGGCTCCCTTAACTCTGGAATAAAACCCCAGTCCAGGTTAGGCAGAGTCCCTCATTGACTCTCTTCAAGAGGAATCTTGATGAGTGGATGGGAGATAGTAGGTTTACCCTGGGTATCACTTCTGTGTCACTGTTAGACAGAGGCACAGTATACTAACCTCGGAAAAGGGCATAGCAAAATTCATTTAAAATGGGTGGCGAAAGCCAAACACACTCTGGCTAGGCTTATAAATAGCCTAGTATGAACCTATGAACCTATGAATAGAAAGTCCAGCTAAAAAAAAAAATAGTTTCACATCTGAATTACTTTCTACTGGCATATGCTGAATTTAAAATGGGCATGTTGATTGGACTGTGCAATCACCATACAGTTTTCTGAATTCTAACTGAATAATATAGATTAAATAAACACATACAAACTCACACACTCAGAATCATATAGGTTCCATTTTGACATTGCCAATTCATCTGCCATCATATCTTTTGACTATTGGAGAAATCTGAACTTTTCTGTTTAAATACACATCTTGATAGGGAGAACAATTAAGCCTATAAACTATCTGTTTACCAACAGTCCCCAAAATATCCATTTACCTATCGATCTATCTACCTTCCCCACCAAGACACCTTCTCTCTGCCTGTCAGTCTATGTCTTGCACAGAGATATATGTATGTATAGTATCTCTATCCAGCAAACTTGCCCATCCAGTAAGACATTTTCTTTTACTCTGTTTTCATATTATGAGAAAACTCCTCTCAAACTGAATACAAAAACATGGCAAATACAATGGAAAGCATCAGCAAAGAAGCCATGGGATAGAGACAGTACTATTTTATCCAGTAGTAAAACTCTTCATGAAAGGACAACACTGAATCTTATATGGGGATTGATGCCAAAAATCCCCTTCATTCTGTACAGTTGTCACTGCCACTGATCCAACAAGGAGTCACTGGACTGTTAGGAACTTGGTTTCCTCTAAGAATAATTTCCTCTTTCAACTAGAAAACCACTATGATGGAGATATTTTGAACACACAAGCATCTATGAAAGTAGTACTGTATTAGAAACTCAACAGAAAAGAAAAATACTGTCCCTTGTCTGTGGATTACGTGTGGTTGTCACTAGTATATTGACATCCTGTGGGGTAATATTAGGGAGACATTACATTCTGAAATGCAGTCTGGACGTTTCACACTTTTGGATGTGCTAATTGGAAAACAAGCAATGAACTGAAGTTTAATGCAATTAATATTTCCCTCCTTTTTAGAATATGTCCTTCTGGTCTCCTTGCAGGTTCAGAGTTACATACACTGTTCCTACAGTCTTGAATTTCACACTGTCTGCTTTGTTCTAAAGGAGTTGGACTATGTATTGGCAGACCCTTCATTCCTGTGTTTTACATCAGAAATATTTTAGTTACCTGTTATGATTAATAGGTCTTCTGACCATGTATTCCCTTCCATTTTTGTTCCGTTTATGCTTTAATTGCTTAAAGCAGTAGACATTTGTCATTGTACCTGACCCCATCCTGCTAACAAGCAGAACCATAGTGTGATTATGGCAAATTATGAAGGAGATTGTACCATGCAATCAAATTTTAAAATCACTGGTATTTAGAGTAGGCGTGCTTTTATGTTTTAACAAAGTGTAAACCATTCATGTCAAGATATGGGAGACAAATATGCAAAGAAACATTTGCAAAGTTTGCACTACTATTAAATATAGTATTACTTTTCATGTAAGAGTAGTCAGCAGTCCATTTTTGCTTGGCGTTGTGATACAATAATGTTTACATACAATAATGTTTACTGTTGGTGTATGTTTATTGGATTGCTTGTGTATTCAGAGATTCAAAAAGGCTGTAGACAGCAAGAACAGTATCAGAATGAAGTAGAAGTTTGTCCCTGACAGTTATCCTGCTGCCATGCATCAGTCATTATACTGGTGAGTCCTGAGGGCAAACAGCAACAGAATTTTCATACCTAGGAAGTGCCAAGAATGTCATATAACCATAAATTACAGTACATTGCTGAACAAATACAACAATATGGATTAGGAAAAGCTCACAGGTGCTATTTTATGTGCCTTAAAAAGACGTTTTATACAATGGATCACAGTATACTTTGAGAAAAAGTAAACAATTGTGTCTTTTTATATGAAATCATCAAATGTTTCCCATGCTACCTTTATGGAAATAACTGTTCCTCAGAAATAAGCAACACAATAACAGGTGTTCCTCGGGGACCACCTCAGTTCTCACTGTTTATAAATGCTTTCTACTTAGACCTCTCCACAATAATTGAATTCTTTATGCGGAGGAGATAGTGATAATTAGGTCCACCAATCACTAAAAAAAAAAAAAAACCTTTGTAACAAACTACAACAAGCATTTCAATCTATTTGGAAGTAGTTAACTAGCAATATACTTAATGTTAATACACATTTAGAAACGGTAATACTCTTCAGAGCAAAGTGATACCAAAACAGTACTTCAGAACTTGCAATTATAGATTTGGAAAATGTGACACTACCCCAAACTTAACAAGAAAAGTACTTTGGGGTACTACTTATTGAACAGCTCTTTCTATTCTAACACTGATTTGGAAATTGAGAAAATATTGAAACAACTAAATCTGCCATGCAAATTTTCTTGCTTACTCATAAAGTCAGATAAGGTATTATCATAAATGTATTACTCCTAAAAGTTATGAATACATCCTTTTCTTCATTTCATTTCTGCCCTCCAAAAATATCAAATACTTCAAATCACTGAAAACAAAATACTGAGATTTATCAGCCTTTCCCCATCTATTGAACATCACTATGACACAGCTAAAAATGTATCTGGTTAACACTCATATACAGATATATCTTTCTTCTAAATTCACGTTAAACTTATTCATGAGACTTATTACCTGACACTAAAGAAAACATTATCTTCATGATCAAGCAAGAGGGGCAATTGCCCCTGCCCCAGACGCAAAGTGTTGGGGGGGTGATCAGCTGACCCCAATCTTCCATTAATGCAATACCAGCTTTTAACAGCTGTTATTGCATTTGCAGTCAAACCTGAGTGCTATAGCACTCTGTGTTTGGTCTAAACTCAAGCAACTACCTGCTACATTGTAGCCAGCAGTTTGAAACAGTGTAAAAGGGAAAAAAAAATCTTTTTTGCTTTTTTGCTTTAACTAAAACCTGGGAGTAGTATAAGGGAAAAAACTGTAGCAAATGTTTACTGCATTTGTGGCGAGCAGTTTGACAGTTTAAAAAGATATTTATTTTTCACATGAGTGCTGTAGTGCTCTGTGCATGCAGGGTATAAACTATATCAGCTGTTTGTTACATTTATAGCAGGCAGTTTGCTACAATTTAAAAAGAGGATTTTTTTTTAACTAAAGCAGAAGTGCTGTAGAGATCCATGGAGGTATCACTGAGGGAGGGTTGGGGACAAGGCACAGAAATGGGGGCTGGGGAAAGTACTTTTAATTTTTTGTTTGTTTTTTTGCTCTTGTAGAGCAGTGGGGGTAGGGCAGTGGTTTACAGTACCAGCCCAGGACACTACTTGAACCAGCTATGCTTCTTCAAACACTCCATTTAATCCTTGTGAAATCACAGAGCAACTTAATGTATTTGACTACTATACTGTCTGTCTGCTTTCTGGAAAAACCTTTACTAAAATATCCCCAGCATCTTGTAATAGCTTACCACATAAGATATACAGTAGAACAAGTCTGATAATATTTAAAAAAAAGAAAAAGATCTAAGAAATGAAAACAAATACGAATGTTTTAAGGACACAGGTTAATAACTACCTTTTTGATTAATAGACTTCAATAATCTAGTTCTCCTTGATTCGTTTTTCTGTTGATTTGTTTTTTTATTTTGTACTCAGTGTAAATAAAGTAAATAGTACCCTTTGCCTGACATGTATCTTTGCATATTTATCAATAACTTATGATGTGACATCTATTAATTTGTCAGACTATATTTTGGCTGCAAAATGCAAGTTTTTTTCACTCAATATAAATGATGTAAATAGTCACTTTGCTCATTTACTTTCTTATTCTTTCAATAAAGTGTCTTGACTTGATCTTAAATTTCCATATTGTACAATGGATTTATTTGCTAATCAGAGTAGCATGTTAATTGTTGACAATGTTAATTCTATGTGTCATTATAATATTGTCTGTTTATACATGTATTGTTTTTGCTGTGTTCATAGGTTCATACAGTCATAGAAGATTACTAGATTATGGCTCAAGAGCCTTTATAAGTCTAAACAATATAACCTGATTTTTTCCCAGTATATGGCCCCTAGGGCCAGTGTAATGGCATCAGTTTGTGGCTATACCTTGAGGATTTTAATGATTTTACAGATTGCACCTATCCATAATGGACAGGGGGCCACCATGGGTCTGAATTTACAATTCCCCATCCATTGATTCAGAGTGGCCTTGAAGAAGGCCAAGGAAGAACTCTGCTTTACATGAATTGGAAGCCTATTCCAAAGAAGTGGCAATCTTTGGGATATGTATTTTTCACTCCAGCATATTCTGTTTGACTTACTGACTAAGTTTAGATCACTGGAATGGGTGACCCTTGTACTGTTTGTCTTGCAGATATGTAACATCTCCATCAAGACTGGATTTGTAAGTGGCTTGTAGGTCAGGCAGAGGTCACCCCTTAATAATCAATAGGAGACAGAATGAATGAAAACTCTATCCACATGGGACATGTTAACACCCTGTATTTTCTTAGATTGGAACCTCTGAAGTCACTCCAGCTGTTGTTGGTACTTAGTTAAGTACATTCAAAACTGTGCATTGTACTCCATTATCTGTCTAATGTGTCCAGTAGGACTATAACCTCCCTGCATCTGGATGCCATACTTTTGCTTATAAGTTGTGCCATGTAGAATGACGTTTTCATCTCTGTGGACACATGATGGTCAATGTTCAGATGGCTATCCACCTGTGTACCTATCTCCCTTACCTCTGAGTCTACTCTTAAGGGTATGTTGTTAATCTTGTAGTTAGAAAAAAAATTAATTTTCCAAAGGGTACGATAATGCATTTATTCACATTTAGTTTCAGGCTGTGGTTCGGGCACTAATCATTTGCCTGGTTTAGACCCACCTAAATGATATCTGCATCATTTGGGGTTTCACTGATTGCCCCCCCCCCCCCCCCCGCTTGCAGCCATCTGCAAACTCTGTCAACCTGAGGCATTCCACATTGGTCTTGGTGTCTGAGAAGTAAATTCTGAACAAGAGTGGTCCCATCACTGAGTCCCATGACACACTGCTAGTAATTTGCCTCTTGCTGGAATTGAATCACCCACATTGATGACGTGTCCTGTCCTTGAGCTAATTGGCTATCCATCTGGTGATATAGGGACGTATGCCCAGTTTTCTGAGTTTATTTATAATACCTGATTTGGGTCATTGTGTGAAATGCCTTGGCCAGGTTGAGGTAGGCAATATGCACTGTTATGCCCTCATTGATAGCCTTGGTGTCTTTCTCAAAGAAATTCACCATATTTAGTAGGCATGACCTCTCCTTGATGAAGCTGAATTGGGTTGGGTTCAGTGTTTGGAGGTTTCTTATGTCTTCATTCATCAGTCCATGATTATTTTTTCCATGGCCTTACAAACAAGACTGGCCAAGCTTATGGGTCTGTAATTTCCTGGGTCAGTTGATGATCCTACCTTATGCAGAGGGATGACTATAGCTGTTCTCCACTCTATCAGAACAAAGATAGTCAAGAGGCTGTGGTTAAATGAAGTTCATATTGGTCCTGATAGGTCCTGGTTTCGGTTATTTAAGAGGCAACCTGGTATATCATCAGGCCCCATAGATGCCATTTTTTTTGCTTTAGAGAGGGCAGTAGCTACCTGCTCATTGGTGACAATTGGTGGAGGAGTACTGGGGACGTATTTCTTGGGGGAGAACTGGGGGTGATGGGGAGTGAAGTTTTAGTTGAATTTATTGGCCAGCATTTTTGCTTCATCTGCTGGCTAAGTATAGGAGATGCCTTCAATAAGTAATTTCCACACATTGTTGTATGTTGCCCTTAAGATGCTTTATGGTTATCCTTAGTACTGGAGGCTATTTCTATCTGAATATCAGCTTTGAAATACTTTACTAGTTCCCTGATTTACTTGTTTATACTAATGAGGGACTTGTTGTTGTGCTGTGTACATCCCATCATATATCTCAACAGGATTTTCTTTCCTTTGTTATGCAACCTATCAAGACCAGGGTTCCACCAGTGTGGCTTGTTTTTCTGGTTTGACCTGGGCTTATTATGGTTTGGTACTGACATTTTTATGTAGTTGTTTATGTGGTCATACAGGGCTTTTGTGTACTTCACTGTATAGGCTTATTTGTTTTCTGGATTTAAGGAGCTTGGAATCTAGCTATGTCATCACTTAATAGGATGTGGTTTGCCTTTAAAAAGTTTTTAAATTTTTGTGTTTGATGGGTGTCTACTTTTACCTTACTTTCCAGGGAGAATACTTTGTGATCTGAACTTATCAGTAAGGACATCACATGGGGTCGGGGGTGCAGCACTCTCCCATATTTGTCACTATCAACTCCAGGATATTTGTTCCCCTGGTGGGAGTGCAGACCAGCAGTATTTCAATTCATAAAGTCAAGGAATTGTTGGCCCTGTATGGTAATGGTTATGTATTACTCTTAGTTTATGGAGGGGTAGTTAAAATCACCCATGCATATAGTATTGGGCTAGATGGTGAGTGATTCAAGTAACTCAAGATATAATGCATGTATGACGTGTAGGCCAGCTTGTGGGGGTGTGGTGGGCACAGCCCTACTACAATGGGAAGTGTGGGGGGTGTAGCTCCCCATTTAATTTGGTTTTCTGTTGTCTGGTTTGATTTTACATTATTTGGTAAAATCCAACCTGGTAGGGGGGTAATGCCACCAACATTCCCAAATGTGGAGGGCTATGACCCCCACCCCACCCCAACTATATATACTAACACCAAGATCGCACTACAGTGGGGAAAAGGACATATACCTCTGACATGCTTTAGAGTACTACTGTCAGTGAAATGAGTTTTAGGTGAAATTACATGTTGGTGAAATGAACTTTAGGTGATTTGGTCTCAGTGAAATGAGTGTCAGTGAAATGGTCTTTCATTGAAGTGATATGAATATATATATATATATATATATATATATATATATATATATATATATATATATATATATATATGGGTCCCTAATTTCACTGACACTCATTTCGCCGACAGTTCATTTCACGACAGAAAAGATGTGCCCCCCCTTCCCCAATTAGGGGGCTTCACCCCACCCCCCCCCATATGGGGGGGGCCCCCCCCCCCCTAACTATATATATCAACTCCAGGGTTGCCCAACATTGGGGAAGGGGGCACATCTTTCTGTCGACGAAATGAACTGTCGACGAAATGAGTGTCAGTGAAATGAATTGTCGACGAATAGATAGGGACCCATATATATATATATATATATATATATATATATATATATATATATAAATAACAGCAGTCACTTGAAATACTTGACATTTAAATATCTGCTTTCAACCCAAGCTTTAGCAACTGAACTATGACTATTTGCATTTTATTTTAATTTGTTACATGATTTAAATGTTGGGTTTTTGACTGGATGCTTGTTTTTTAAAAATGGGATACTCAGGATTAGTTAATCAGGATCTGAAGAAGGCATATTGCCGAAAGTGCTTGTCCTGGTTCTAAGGGTTTAAGTTGACTTTATCTATTAAAGTCTTATGTTTATTTCACCATGGTGGAACGTTCCTTGTTTTATCTGCTTCTTTCAACCCAATCTAACATTAGTAGGATGCATAGACAGGGACTGTCTTTTTCTTTGTGGGGGATGGTAGCCAGTATTCCCAGAGAGGATTTGTATGTACTTACAACAATTGTATTGTCAGTTTATTGTGAGCTACTATTTTGTCAGCTTTGAACATTAAGCCTTGGGCACAACATAGGTCTTCCTTGAAAGAAAAAAATAAGACTAAAATTCTTGTCTTATTTATGATTTGTGTTCCTGTCCTCATTGGATTAAAAGGTTGTAAGAATATTTTTAAATACATCCCAGAGCATCTGTAAACCAATGCCTTCTGAGGGCCCCAGCTTAATTGAGTTATTTTCTAAACAGTTATTGCTGTGCTGTCTTATTTGATAGATGTGTGTTGAAAGGATGCAAGGAAAACTAAAGCTGAACAGCAGCAATTAATTTCTTTCCTTAATCGTTGTTTCTGTTGAAGTCATTGTTGGAGGAAAAGAATGTGTGAAAAGAAAAACACATAAAAATAAAATGCATTTCAGAGTATGTAGAAAACCAGGGCTTCTTCCAAAAGCTGAAGAGTAAGGCAACAAGTGAGAAAAGGGAGAAAAAAGTAATGTTCATGGTGAGGAGAGTCTGATAAGCTAAGGGAAAGGCAAAGGAGAGCACTGGAGCCTGTAGGATGTGTGTGTGCTGGGGGTTGTGTAACAGTAGTTATTGCTTAAGGTGTCTTTTCATCTTTTCACCCAAGAACAGCCCTGCACTTAGAGATGCTGTAGTATATCATTGTTGAAACTAAATTCTAGTAACTGTGAATGTCCCTCTTAGAGATGGGCCAGCATAATATGGTACACTGGCCTCTCATAATGCAAGAGCAGTGTAACTACAGTTCAGTCCATGCATACTAGGTCTGAAACTCTGCAGCATGAACTAAAAGGTTGCTTTGGAGGGGTGGCTGGGAATGTCCAGAAGGTCCCCAACTTAACATTTGTTTAGGGCCCCCAAAATGCTAACACTAACTCTGCATAGGGTTTTGGGACATGTATAGTGAGTAACCCCATGATGACTGTATTAATGATGTCCTTTTTTGGGTGCCTCTTACTCTGGTTGGAGCAGGAATGGATCAATTGGCAGACAGAGAGATGTGATGGTTGGCAGGCTGCAGGTTTAAAACAAGTTATATTTGGTGTCCTGACAGTATTTGTTATAGCAGACATACAAATAACTGTTTCCATTGATGAGTCTACTCATTTGTCTAGAGGATGCCGAGTAAGCTCTAAAACTGGGTGCTCTGTACAACCAGTCTCAAGGGCTTGCATAACATAGTAACAGACCATTTATTGGCTAGCTATAGTTGTTATGGCAGACACTAGATGTTTACTAAGTGAGAGGATCAGAAGTGAGAATCTGTGATAAATAGGGGCATAATGTCATATTTTTGGGTTATAATTCTTATTTTTTTACAGGAAGCTGTAAATGAATTACTTAATTAATTTGCTTGTTGAAAAAATATTAAATCTAAAGTTTGCTGAGGAGAAGAAAGTATTAAATTAGACTCCTGCCAATTCTAAATTAAAAACAAAGATGTAAAGAAAAAGTTATTGCATCATCCATTGTTCTGGCCATTGCCTGTATTGATGTGATGACTCATTATTCTTAGTTAAGATGTGAAATAATTAACTGCAGTTCATGAAGACAGTCCTTTATTCTCCCTAAATCCCTTCTCATAATTATTCCCCTTAACCAGACTACCCTTATTTTATTCTATCATCCACAAATTCATTTACCCTATATATGGCCTCACATACATATTTAATGAGGTAGGCCGCATTACTGCTACCTGTGGAATCACAGTTATTGCCATCCTTTCTTTTGATAACATTCCACTAACAACTGCCATTTGTACCCACCCATCTTATTGCTTATTCACTTGGTTTAAAACAATTACTTATTCCCTTTAATCTTCTATAGCAGTCTCTTATACTTAAAGGAGTCAAAGGTTTTACTGAACGTCAGATACTCAGCTGGATTCCCTCTGAACCAGCTCACCTTTCACCCAGTAATATAACATCTAAAGGATTAGACTGAAGTGGCAGTTTACTAATAAATTCATGTTATCTATTACACTAGAGTAATTATTAAATATTCCCACAGATATTTCTCTATAATTTTCCTATACCAATGTTCAAAGTAACTAGCCTTTAATTCTCTAGGTTACTTGGGTCCTTTCTTAATGCAAATGAAGCACCTGGTGATGTGCTCTTCTTTTTGTACCCTACAAATAATTATAGTACACAGGAACAGAGACAGAAATATCTCTGCATTCAAATGCCTGCACTCCCTGCCAAGCATTCTGAAGAAAACACAGAACACCCATCAATGAATACCAACGCTATTGTCTGTTTCTCTTACCCTCCTCTTCTAATTTATCCTTTCTTTTTCAAATTACCATCTCATCCTTTAGTATTAGGGCACTGTATGTGGTCTCTGCTCATAAGTTTGTCCTTTCTTACCTTATTTTATCCTTTTTTCAAGGTACCCTCCTTCCCTTCCATTACCACTAGGACAATATATGTGGTCTCTGCTCGTAAGCTCTTCCTTTGTTAACTTAGTCCCAAGTTGCTTTATAATTAGCATTACATAAACTGCCTCTTTTGCCCCCCCTCACAGCATTATCTTTCTCTGCACTGTATTGCATTTAATTCCACCCCGCAGCATTTCATTCTCTTTCCTTACTTACATCACTACTTTCATCTTTACCTGCTCAGGTTATTCCTAATTACAGTTTATTAGCTTGTATTTTCATCCTGAAAATGGAATCCCCACAACTCTATAACTGCCTCTAGCTCCTTAGTTTTCTTTTCCTGCTTCCTTGTATTACCCAAAGCTCTTCCTTACCCACTACCTACACTTCTCTTCTCCCATCCCAGCCTTGACTCCTACATCCCTTTTAATGCCCACATAAACCTTCCTCCCCTCACCACTCATCATTCCACACCCTCCCACCTCAGAATAGTACACTATCCCCTTTACTACTTCACCAGTCCCTCCTTCAGTACCTAAACCTATCACCACTGTGACTTAAAACTAATTTGGGCCACTATTCCTTCTACAGTTCATATTGTATGAAGTGACATATTTGGGAATCAGGCTATATGTTATTTCCTTATAATTTTTTCTTCATTTAAATGTCACATTGTTTCATTCAGTTACTTAGATTTTCATATACTAGATAACTGCTGAAAACAGACTGCATATAACTACACAATTTTTGTTTTTATGATATTTAAATGACAGGAATACATGAAGTAACTGAAGTACTTTAAAACTCTTTGTTTCTCTGAAATGGTTTAAGTTTGTCATTTTAGGGCAAACATAAAAAATACTGACATACTTAACAAATGCATGGCATGACACCTATAAGAAATAAAAATCTTCTGAATTATCATTTTTGCTAAAATATGTAACCATGTTGATACATTTAAATTGTTTTCATAAATCTTTCATTTTTTTCCCATATCATGGAATAAGGAAATTGATGTACCCCATTGTACCAGATCCACAACATGCCTTTCATGGACTGTTTGAAGATTACAATGGAAATTTTCAGGCAAGTACAACATGTTTATCTTTCCACCAATGTCTATCTTAATGCAGCTTCAGTCTCCATTGATGCAATATTACATTGAGCTATATTTAAAGTTGTATGTGAAATACCATAGATATAACTATCACAGGTAATCTAGTGTCATGTCTAGTCATCTTTCAGTCTAAACTATTCTCTGCAAATCACATTGCTTCTTTCCTATTTTTATAAATCCTCTTGAAAAGTAGGTAGATAAAAATCTGTAAGCACTTGGTGCAATGTCTGTTTGAGGGTTGAATACATGTGAATTCTTAGTTAGGCTTAAAACACAGCTGATTTTGAAATATATAATGCATTTTTTTCTAACAGCGTTGCATTTTTTACATTACTTGGTCTTGCTTTTTATAAAATATTTAGAAATGTTTCTTTCAAGCCTTTTCGTCTCAGATAGATTTGAATGTTTTGCAAATATTTTACTAGTATTAATGTACTGTTTCTTTGAACTGTTTGCTAGTTCCTTGTCATTTGGCATCCAAGGTTGTATGGTAGTTGTTTAGATAACTGATTCAGTTAATTAAAGAATGTTGCTGTGTTAGTATGAGTGTTTTGACTATGTGCGAAGGCGAATGCCTAAGGGCTTGTGAGAATGCACAAGTTAACTTGCTTCCAGTGTAATAGTGCATTGTAATGCCATGTTGTTAGCATACAGCTGCTTTCTTCACTCTGTCCTGTCAGACCTGTGTGCTAATGTAGCTTATCACTAGTATGAAGAGCAATGGGGCTTAGAAATGAACCCCAATACACACCCACTTCAAGTGAGGAACCCTCTGTGAGTCTGAGCACTGCTCACCCATTTTCCTTTGTGTCCTTGTACACAGCCTGCACAAATCCTATTATTCTTTACAGACCTTTGAACAATTGCAGGACTGCCAAAATTAGTTTTCTAGGGACTTTATCATATACTTTCTCAAAATTAAGGGGGGCCCAGCTGGACTCTTTCCTCCTCATCAGTTATTTCTCCTTTGTCTGTCTCAGTGCAAACATTGGCATTGAGTCAGTTGTGCTGCATATGTATGTGTTGTGCATGTATACATACTGCAAGAAAAACCCACACAAGCTAGAGTTTTCAATGTGTAATACCTTAAATCTCCTATAGTGGAGGCCCATGGGATATAGCCAAATGACCCCTTTGGGGCATACTAGTGTTTCAGCTACATGGCTTCTGAATGCCCATGACCTCTCACTTTTTAAGTCTTTATAAGTACTTTCAAACTTATAAAGCCAATTACCAATGACTAGACATGCTGTGTTTCAGTCTTTTTCTAATCTTGTCAGTACAACATAAGTAGTTTGTTTGCCTATACTTTACAACACAGTCTGATGGCCATAATCCTTATGGTGTCTGCAAAATATCCCAAATCACATTGAAATCAAAGGGTAAAAAGGTCACACAGACATACCATTCCATAAAATCTGCAAGAAAGACCCAGCCAAGGTAGGATCTTCACCGTGTAAAACCTTAAGCATCATGCAGTGATGGCCCTGGGATATATTCAAATCACCCCTTAAAAATATACCATTGTTTCAGCTACATGGCTTCTGAATCCCCATGACATTTTACTTTTTAGGTTAAGTTAGTGAAACTGGCAGCTGTGTTGAGGTTAATTGTGGTGATATCATTGGTGAATTTAGAGATTTCATCATATAATTGTATAATGTTCAACATTTTGAAGTCCTTAAATTCAAAAAAACATTAGTTACAGGGGTTATGGTGGTCTTGAAAATAACTATCACAAGTTTCCAGTGCAATTTAACTGGTGAAATAGAAACTAAGTAAGTGGAAAGGGTACTGTAAATATTAGTGAGAAGTAAATGAATAATATTTTGGTGTATAGTAGGTAAATACCTATTTTATCCAGGGGACTCCTGTTAATCAAATCCAGAAAATCTCTGGTGATACTCTACATTAGAAGTAGAGAAGCTTCAATAAATGGTAGGCTAATTGAAGTCACCTAGAATTATGGAGTCATTTCTTATAGGAATTTCTTCAACAAATTCCAAGAAGCTAACATAAATCATCTGGAACATGGAGGGCATTCTGTAGCATGCTATACATTAGCAGCGTGTCTTATTCGTGTAAATTGAAGTTTTAAAAATCTCCGTTTCTGGTTCTCTGGGTAACAGATTAGATGAGATGTGGTCCCTAAAAATATGGAGACACCACTGCAATTTCCATCAGGCCTAAGGAAATGGTAGATGCAAGACCTAAATATGGTGAGAATGCGTACATTACACTTTAAGTATCTGTTAGTACACATTCTAGTTGCAGGATCACCTCAATATCAGGTAATTTGTTATGAAGAGTTTTGATACTGGGAAAAGCTAATGTAACATGGCCCAAATTAGAGTTAGATGAATTTGCTAAGTTTAGATATCCATTATATGGATTCTACCTCTAACTGTGCCGTTGGGGTAGCAAAGGAATTTGCCAGTATGTAGAAACTCTTGAATGAGAGATACAGGCCATTTTTTGCAAAATAAGTAGTACAACTTCCCATCTCATTCTAGGGTGATGCACACTGGGTACACTAAAAATGACATTAGCAATTAAGCCAACTGTTAAAGACAATTATCTTCTCTTCATACCTAGGAATTATTTTTGGTGAATGAAGAATTCCACTCAGGACCAAAACCTTACCTGCATGTGTCACGAACATAGACATTTCCAGCATATCTCTCTGCATGTCCCTCAGGGATTTATATCCCAGGTCATTCACTCTCTCATGAGCCACTTTCATGTTGTAGTCATACATGTCGCAGGAAAGGAACTTGAAAACCTTTGTAATATCTGTGATTCTGGTAACTGACAGTAACTCTGTTTTTATCTAATCTGGTAAGTGGGGAATCTACATGCTTAACAAATGAGTCACCAATCCCTTATACGTGTTTGTCAGAAGCTAGTTTAGTATTACCTGACCAGGAGTAAATTTACTGGGTGGCTTGCCCATGCAGGTGTGTTCATAAGTTCATAGGTAATTACTGGGCTACCTGCCCCTGCCGGCCATTTTAAGCCTAGTCAGTTTCACTTTCATAGGTGAGAATCAAACCATATACCTTGTATCTGTGAGGTAAACACAATAGCCATTATACCATCTTCCAACCAAAGTGGGATACGGGGATGGTGGTATTAATTTTTTCCCATTACTGGAAATTGGTACAGCACATCTTTTCAGGAAGCTATATGTACCTAATATGGAAGCCACACACACAAGTTCACCACTGTGAGATTTGAACATCCTATCTATCAAGTTACACAGTCTAGAGAACACAGAATTAATGGCAAGTGCCATAGGAGAAGTATATGGAGGATGTGAGATAAGGGACTTCTGCTTAGGTCTGTTCTTACAAATCCTAGGATGCCATGACAAGAATTTCTTTGTTATCAATGTATGGCATTTCTCTATGTTCTGAGAATGTGCTAGCAGTTTAGGTTGGGGTGTGACTATGTGACATTAACTGCATAGTGTTATTTGTGAGATGGATGCGAACATATTAGCTACATATTTTCACTTCTGACAGACATAATGTTTTGTGTTAAGTAGAAATTCATTATCAGTGAGCATAATTTATCCCTGATTTGTGATGTGTTGATATTTTGACATAAAGCTAGATCCTTGGAAAGATTATTAGATAAGATGTTTCTCTTTTTAAGGAAAATGAATAGTAAAGTGTAGGAATTGATGCAACTAAGAAGTAAGAGTACAAATTATGCCCAAGAAGTCTATAGCCTTTAAATAATAAGGGTAGGTTTTTTAGTCTAGCCAAGTGACATTTGAGTTCTTTAGGTTATAAGATGCTGGAGTTTTTCCTAGCTGTGGGAGTTTTACAGCTATACTTGCCAAAAAGAGTACTGCAGTTCATGACTAACAAATGAAGGCAAAGAAAAGGGGAGATAGGCAAAGCTGGGATATGTATAAGAATCCATGACCAATAAGATGACAGACACAGTGATGCTTTTTGACAATACTCATGATATGCTGATTCGAAGACATCTTGCTGTCTAAGTTAGTTCCAAATCAGTATTGCAGCACCAATCTTCAGTGAATACCAGTTACATGATACTCCACAAGATTAAGTTTTAACAAAGCTGATAGTAATAAATTTCCTTGTGTTTAGGGAGAGACCATGAACACTGTTATTCCTCTGATCAAGGACTTATTGGAGTATTTGCAAATGGGGGGATGGTTAAGGTGATTCCTAGCTTGCAGCCATCTGGGAATTTAGTTAGCTGAAGCTTTTTATGATTTGCCATTACTACAGAGAAATAAATTTTAGAAAGCAGAGGACCTAGAAGAAAACCTTGAGGAGTGCCACTACTCCAACTTTTCCTTTTTGAAAGTGTACCATTACTGATTGAGCATGTTCTGTTTGTTAGCCTGTTAAACATCCATCAAATTACAAAGGAGCTGCTGTTTTGCTAGGTTAGCTTACTTATGATGCCAGTGGAGGAATCTGTATCACATGTCTTGGTTAAGTCCAGTTAGGCTATGGATGGAAAATCCTCTATCTAGGACTTTTGGGATTTTCTATTTATTTATTTTTTTTTTTTTGAAGAATGTAATAAAATTAAAAAGCATGAACTATCCTTGAGAAAGCAGAAATTTGAAGGGCCTAGAATTTGCAGTTCTTGTAAGGTCTTATCAGTCTACAATCATTCATTCCAATGCTTTACAGATAAATCTAATGAAAATTATGACCTATAATTACCTGGGTCAGCTCAGGGTCAGATCTTATTGATGGAAATGATAAAGGTGTTTATTCTTTCTTTAGGTCCATGTTTTGTGACTTTTGACTGAAGTTATTTAGGAGAGGTTTGACTAGGTGACACTTTAAAACTTGAAAGTAATCAGCTTGGTAGGTTGTACAACCTCATAGAGGTACCATTCTGATTTTAGAGAGGGGATTGAGGCTTGGTTAGTATTGATGACAAGGTATAGTAGTTGGGGTGAAGCTATAAACAAATTTATTTACCGAGATGGATTCTAGGTCAATACAAGAAGTACCACCTGCATTTAGTTCAGAACACATTTTGGTGTTGATGTGGATTTTACATATATAAGTAAAAATAGCTTTCTGAGTATCTTTAGTGTTTGTTGCTATCTTGTGCTAATAGGCAGTCTTGGTGTTTCTTATAGTGTTTGGAACTCTTTACTGATTTGATTAAGCTTTTCTTTAGGACTTGAGATTGGACAACATTTGTGTTGGGCTAGGCATGTGTTCAGTCTAGATAACAGAATCAATAAATTGAATAACTTGAAACACAAGTGCCTAGCCCAATACAGATTTTGTCCAATCCAATATCCTAAAAATTGCTGTAATTAGTTTTCTGTTTACAATGGAAGGATACCTTTTCTGTATACAATGACTTAACAGGATGCAATATTACTTAGTTAGGAGTAGAGTCGCAATGGTCAGGGATTTTGGGGTTTAATGGAGAATTTCCTGTTTTTAAAAAGGACAATGAAGTCTAATAGGTTGGTTTTGCTGAAGTCCCTGGATATACAGAGGTTACTGAGAGTAGGGAGCCTGGTCTTGAGGCAGAACATCATGGCTATTTGGTATGATTTAGTTAGGGAAGAAAATACTTATGAGGCTAAACACAGGACAGTGAGTAAATTAAGATATGATCTAGGAAGTCTGGGACTCCAGTAAGCAGACTAACTATTTGGTCCATGGATCTAGAGTTGATGATGTCATAAAAGGCTTAGGCATAACAATTGCAGTATGTGTGGATGGATCCCTTGATACTTGGGATATTAAAATCTCCTGAAAAATGCTTGGTTTGACTTTCAACTGTAAAAACGTGCTTATGTATCTGATATAATTTTCTGGATATCTATAATTGCTAATAAAGCAATAAAATTAGTAATAAAGTAAACATTTTCTTTGTGAGAGTGATTTGAACCTGTACCAAATCAAAACTGACATCATTTGAGATGAGAAATGTAGGGATGAGGTCTCAAATAAACATGGATACACTATTGCTGCTGTTAGCAGTCCTCTATGCATGATAAGTGGTAAGTCATGGAATTCAAAGAATGTGTCCAATAGATATGAACCAAGTTTCAGTAGCTAGACAGATGTGCATGTTCTTCAGGAAAAAATGCATATCTGTGTCTACTATTTCCATTCTGAATTATTGTGTATTTATCAAAACCATGCTGATGCCTGGAATATTAGAATTTCTATTGGTTTCATTTTTTTCAAAAAAGTCTCTTTGGGATAGAAATGCTCTTTACTAGTATGGGAAAGCCCTCAAAGGACAAGTGCAGTTCATCCATGGCTACACAGGAACGTCCGTTTCCCATGTTCTTAGGGTGGTCAAAAATGGGCCCCTAGAATGATACCATTTATGAAGATAATCATTTGTCAATCATGGTTGATAGATATATGTTTAGAAATCATTCTAAGTGGGAGCATAATATTTCTCAACACAAGAAATGTTCCCTCCTAAAGAGCATACAATGTGAAGTCAATTATGTTTTTCTGCATTTCCTACAAGATGGCTGACTCGATATTATACATCACAACATGAGCAATGACAATGTCACACTCATACTTTGAATGTGTTAGGACTTGGAAGCCCTGCTTGTGTCCCTAATCCTAGCTCCTGAGAGTCTAATGTTACCACTGCCTATTCCAGTAACCATGAAAAAAATGAAAGACAATCTGTGTGCAAAAAATATTACCCTCCAAAAACACTCAGACCACAAAGAATTCTACAGGCATTGGAATATTTTACAGTTTTATTACAAAACAACTAGATAGTTAAGTGCTTTCATCTCTCTGGACATGATCAGAACTGCTAAATATTTCCCATCACATGATTTTATACTTAGATAATCCAAATCACATGTCAAAATCAACCAATAACATTCAGTGCATTCAGGAAAAAAGTTAAATAAATGCATTATAAAATACAAATATGCAACCTAGTGTAAAACCACACTGCTAATCCTTGTTGCAAATTTATGTGATCCCATCCAGTTGTCAAGACTTCACTTGAAACAGGCCATAGTGCCACATAATTTAGCATGCAGGGGAAGTTTGTTTCACAGGTACAGATTCTCTTGGATAATGAAATGAAGAACCAAGATGTCCTAGATGTGCACTTTGGAGGCAGTGTTCTTACCATTATCAGTGCTTTTGAGGTGAGGAAGTCCTAGTAAAACTGGATCTTTCACAGCCCTGAAGGCAAGGCAGTTATCGCAATGCAAGAATCTGAGCAACATGGAAAAAAGTAGTAATGTTTTCAATGTATCTAGGAAGCCAAGCCCTTTAATTTTTTCTTTAGTAGACACTGAATTAATTCAAATGGGTTTTGTATCTGAAGAGACATATTCCAAACTATATATTATATTAAATTATTGAATTATATTCAGTTACAGAAGGAGGGCTATGACATCTCTTCATCTGAAGGATGTACCTTTAACTGAGAAGTATAACCAGATTCAATGACTTGTTACTTTATGGTCAAAGGCGGGCAAATTACTGATGAATATACCTAAATCTTTAATGAAGTATCTACACTAAATGGGGTTTTGTTTATGTGCTATTCAGTAGTTGGGCTTGTTTCCCAGATGTAACTGCAATATACTTTTTTTTTTAAGTCTAACGCCATTATCAAAACACAAAGTGCAGTGAAAATCAGCTGCAGCTATGGAAAGTTCTAAAATAAGTTGGACTAAAACTAATCCTGAGTATGCTGCAAGCATGTACATAGGTACACCAGGTAGAATAACAGGGACTTGTTTTTCTAAGAAAACATGCTTTTCCTCATGTTAAGGTACATATTTTAGTGATTATCAGTATGGTGTAGATTTATGGAGCTTGGCTAACTCAGAGTGCTATACCAACAAAATAGACCATGTA
Organism: Protopterus annectens; assembly: GCF_019279795.1. Taxonomy (NCBI): domain Eukaryota; kingdom Metazoa; phylum Chordata; order Ceratodontiformes; family Protopteridae; genus Protopterus; species Protopterus annectens. Next base: position 639,800,709 of record NC_056735.1, on the reverse strand, counting down.
CACTTTTGGTTTTCTTTATCCCAGGTGACAACATAGCACTGGGTTTAGACTACTTTATATATTTTTTGCTAAAACTGTTTACTGAGTTCACTAATCTGTTTATTTTTTTGTTGTTTCTAAAACCACTGTTTTCAAATCAGGGCTATACAATATACAGCAGTGTTTTTTCCCCATATAGCTCCCTAAAGCATATCATGATTTTGCTAAAATATTTTGCACTATATTGATGTTTGTAGGTCTGCATGTTTCATTGTCATGTGTAAGTAAACTATTGCTATTATAGGAGTCATTGTTATTGGGCAGACCCTAATTAAAATCTGTAAGCTTCCTCTCATTTATCACATTGATTCTGGAAAAGCAGCTGAACAAAAATAATTAACTTATAGTTGTGATGAATAACAAAATCATAGTTAGAGGTATGTGGCATGCCACAATCACTCTCTGAATCTGGGAAAAATGCAACTTCATTGAACATCTTTCTAACTGAAGAAGGGTGCATAACAAAGTTTTTTTCAAGCACCTTTCAGCACAGTTAAGCTGTAGTCTTGAATTGTTACATAAACAGGGGCAACTTCATAACACACATGAGAAGCTAGACCAACTTTAAAATCTGTAAAAGCCTCAGACTACCCTACTTCTTTCCCTTGGTGCGACACCACACAGTGTATTACAGCTTTTAAACCTGTTGCAGGAACAAAGCTGTACTTAGATTTACCCACACTGTCTTTGAGGCTTCACTAAGTGTGCTGCAGCTTTTAAACCTGTAAAACACTTCACACTCCTACAGCTTGTTTTCCCTTTTTCTATTTTCTTTTCTTTTCTTTATCTTGCTGTCTCTGTCTGTGTCTTGTGAGAAATTGGAGCAGCTAAAGCTCCATTTACTAGAAAGATATACAAACAACAATGTGTGTTGCAGCTTTCCGAACTATGAAACACTTACATTTCCTACAATAACTCTCTCTATCTCTTTCTCTGCAACTTGTACTACATGTAGCAGGTAAGGCTCCACAAACTACAAAGAATTATGTTCAAACCTCTCTGATCATAACCAAGTCATTGCATGTTCTCAGAACTGATGTCAGATTCACCTCATGAGACTTGCTTCACACAGCTTTCAATGTGAAGTTTTTGACCACCATTTCTCAAAAAAATAATTACTTAGTTATGGTAAGAGACCTGATCATAATGTAGTGTATAGAGCTCTGCCATTATTCTCCAATACTGGGAAAAAGACAGGCTTGTTCCTATTATGGTTAGGTCTTGTGCGAAGGCAGTAAAAGCTGACTGTGCCAGATGATAAAGAGCAAAGGCAGCAGTTTGGTTTACCAAAATTAAAAAACAATGTGTGGCAGAACGAAGTGTCTAACAGCCATTAAAGCCATTAGTTCTTCAGAGGAAAGTGTTTTACCGGTTTTCAAAGGTTTCAAAAAATAGTAAAACACTTAACACCCCTACAATTTTTTCAGTAAGTGGTAGTACAAGAAGCAGATAAAGCCCCATTCGCTACAGAGAAATATGATCCAGTCTCATCAATCATAACCTTTTTTTATGCATTTCGACATGCATGCTGAGAAATTCCTCTCTCAAACTTCAACATTAAGGTGCATTTCTTGGTATCCATACCTCAGATATATAACAAATTGGTTATGATTGTGAATGCAGTCATAATCCTCTATATTATTAACTGTAAAGTTTGACATATCATTATAGGTACACGGCACTTATTTTCTTTGTATCCTAAGTCTCTGAAATAGCTTTGATTATAAATTACTGCAAAAATAAGGATACAAGGTCTAATGTAAGGAATCTTCAGTTACTCTTTTAAATTATCTCTTCATCCAGAATATTTATGTTAAGAGAGTTATTGGTTTTAACTTTAAAATGCTATTCTAGATGAGGCATCAATGTTGTGTGTTCTGTATTTAGTAAACAATGTCCTTGCATTATTCCCTACACAGCTAAGTGTGCCTCTCACTTTTTGTTTACAATGTGATATCTCATCTCACAAACTTAACTAATCTAACAAATCTGACAATTCCTTATCACTTATCATTGCACCTAGAAAATTATTTGTAATCTGGAATCACTGCATCTTTGTACAAAATATGAATGGTCAATAAGACCAGACTAGCTGGTCAAGAGGAGAAGGTCAACACCTGCAACTCACTATATAGAGCACACAGCCTTCCAAAACACCAACCATCACAACCCAGACATAGAAACACAAACCATATGTCCACCTTTGTGGAGGAGCTCAATAAAAATTTTCTCAAACAACAGAGACCCCCGAAGGAGAAAAACACTTGACCACCACAACACAACACCAACCCAGAATACATAACTCACCACCATGGTGTGTCCTTCAACCCAAGCCCTTAAGGCAAAACATTTTGCCCAATGTACTAATCATAGGAGACTCACTTGTGAGGCACACTGATTTCCTACTCACTAGGTTGAACAAGGAGAAGGTGACAGTCAGTTGTCAATCAGGTGCGAGGATCTGCCACATAACACATGCACTCAGGTCACTCCACAACAAGTACAAATATGACTCAGTCATTATCCGTGTGGGTGTGAATGACCTGATACATACCTCCCCGGATGACATGAAAAGAGATGTGATGGAACCCTTGGATTATGTGGCCCAGGCTGGTATGACTCTAGCCCTGAGTAGTATTCTACCATCACCCAGAATGATACCACAGTGTGAGCAGAAAATGATTGACTTCAACAATTGGCTAAGCTTCTGGTGTCATTCTAAAGGGATCCAGTATCTGTCTGCCTGGGACGACATGATTGACAGACCTCAATGCTTTTCAAGAGACGGCCTCCATTTGCCACCCCTGGGATTCCGGGTACTGGCTAAGGTTCTTGCCACCCCTATAGTGCCTTTTTTTAGGCAGTCTTCCAAAGACCAAAATTCCACTGTAACAGATACAAACAAATGCAATTTTAGGGTCATGCTGCTCAATGCTAGAAGTCTAAATCTCAAGATGCACTCGCTTGAAGGTCTCCTCAAAATGGAGAATGTCAGCATCTGTGCTGTAACGTAGACTGGGTTTAAAGAGGCAGAAAGCACCCCTGTGCTCCCAGGCTACAACTCATTCCATACCTTTTGGCCCCAGAATATGGCCAGAAGCTCCAAAGGAGAGGTATCCCCATATTTTTAAAGGATACGCACACCTCTAGACTAGTAGCCAGCATAATGCATCTGAGATACTTCAGGTACAACTAACACTGGGTAAGACAGGGATACAAGTCATAGCCTGCAAACATGTCCCTAGACTCTCACTCCAACTTCCTAAGCACCCTGGAATCTATAAAGGTCCAACCCAATGCTCTCATACTGGGTGACTTCAACTACCCTTCCATCAAATGGGAAACTATTCAAGTACCAATGTACAGGCCCAACACTTTCTGGAATTTATCAATTCCAGTGCCCTGGACCAGGTCATTCTGACTCTCACTAGAGGAAGCCACATCCTTGACCTGGTTATCACCAACATGGGAGACCATTGCTCCACACCTATAGTCAATTCCTCCTTGGTTAAATATGACCACAAACTGATCACCATGGAAATCTCCATCTCACCTACACCCCCCACTAAGGTGACCACCCTGAAAAACTTCTCTAATGCTGACTTTGGGCTCCGAAAAACAGAAGTGGCTAACTTCTCAGCACCAGTGCCAATGGAAAATAGCTGCATGACTGCCAAAGCATACACCAATGCACTGTACGAGCATGTACACAAATCCATGGACCTTGTTATACTAAATAGAACAAAGACACTCTCCTCCAAAAAAGGAAGCCAATTTGGTGGTCCCCAGCCATCAATAAATGCTTCAACAGAAGGAAGAAATTGTTGCTGAAAAAAATGAAGTCACAAGGCTGGAAAACCTCCCTTATCAGTCTCAACAAAAAGCTGAGATCACTTATCAAATCCTCTAAAACCAGCCATAAAGGCAGAATTGCAGCTAACACCAAAAACAACCACAAAGCCTTCAATAGCTGTATCAAAAACCTCAAAGGCAATACCCAGATTTCTTTGAGTTATTGCACAATGGCACATCCTACACTGAGCCAGCAGATATAGCCAACATACTGGCTGACAGATTCATTGCCAACTTTACCCCTCTCCCCCCAAGGGCACTATCACAATGCCAGAAGAAAGCCAGATACCCACCATTTCTGTGGCATAGGTAAAAGCTGCATTGTCCAAATCCAAGAATACAGCATCCATGGGACCTGATAATATCCCTAGCTGCATCCTGTATGAGCTACAAAATGAACTGGCACCACATATGCGTGTCCTGCTCAATCACAGTCTTAGCTCAGGTTATGTCCCTAATGAATGGCATAATCCTACTGTTATCCCACTCCATAAAGGGGGAATAACTGCAGAACCTGGGAACTATCACCCCATTATCTTAATGAGTGTGGTATGCAAAACTATGGAGCACATCATCATGAACCTGCTTAACAAAGATATAGAAACTCTCCAAACTCTTGACCCCACACAGTTTGGCTTTGTCAAGGGGAGATCCTGCCTGCTGAACCCGGTTGACTTCTTTGAGGCAGTCACCCAGGCTGTGAATGAGGGTAAGACAGTGCATACAGTCTACCTTGACCTGACCAAGGCCTTTGATACCATTCCCCGCTCAGATATCATTGATAAACTCACCAAACTAGGCATTAATCCTAACATCACTAGGTGGGTTGCAAATTGACTCACAGACAGAACCCACAGAGTGAAATTTGTGGATTCTAAGTCAGACTGTCGACCAGTCATGAGTGGAGTCCCACAGGGCTCGGTCCTGGGCCCTCTCCTGTTTGGCATCTACTTCTCAGAATTCCAGGCCAACACAGAAGGACTCTAGCTGACCAAGTTTGTTGATGACCACAAGCTAGGAGTCATTATCAACTCCCCAAGTGATGCAGTCATCCTACAAAAGGGCCTTTCTGAGACCAATGACTCGTGTCGGAACCATGGCCTGAAGCTTAACACCAATAAATGCATTATCATCCCCTTTGGAAAAAACTCAGTTCCCATGAATTACCATGTTGATGGGGGCCCACTGAACACTGAAGGGGCTATAAGAGATCTGGGCACCCAGGATGACCGCCACCTCACCTTCAACCACTATGTTGCTACTGTGGTCAGAAAGTCCTTCTACATGTCATACCTTATAACAAAGGTTTTGCATCCAGGAGGAAACAGGTCGTCATCCCTCTCTACTCATCCCTCATTAGACCAATCATTGAATATAACGCCCCATTTGGCATGTACCTGACCAGGCATGTCCTACATGGACAGACTCATGATACTTCAGCTGTTCTCAGTCTCTTATCGCCTACTTAGAGGTGATCTCTGCTTGACTTACAAAGCCATGCTCAACCCAGTCCTACCTGAAATGCTACACCTAAAGAACTCCCAATCCCCACCATGCCATATGCTACAGAGATCATAATCTCATTACCGCAATTAACAGAACATGCTGGAGACACAGGTTCATCTCCCAAAGACTGCCCATACTCTGGAATAAGCTTCCCATTCATGTCAAGCAGAACACCTCAATGGCTCCCTTCAAATGAAATCTTGACTAGTGGATGGGTAACAGAAAGTTCACTCCAGGGATCATTCCAGTTCCTGTCCTAGATAGAGGCACTGTGAACTAACATCTGGTGGCACGGTGCCTGGGCAATTTTTTGGGGCTAGGCTTGTAAAGGCTCAAGGGCCATTAGCCTAGTAAACACCTATGAACCTACACACCTATATTTCCACAGTGAAAGCTGTCAGAATGGAGGTTTATAACTGAATATGGTCTGGTGTCACATAGGTGCTATTAATTGTTTTACAGTAGAAGCATTTGTAAAGTTTTTACAGATTTATTGGACCAAACCTCACAGTGTCTTAAAAAAAATCACCTTTATTAAATTATCACTTATTACATAGGCAAACATACATTAACAGCAAAGAAAACAAACCATACTAACATTCTCCATTTACATACATTGTATATAATATATCTTTTCCTTTTTTGAAATTATCAGCAAACCAGCAAAAAATAAATTGCTGAATTCCTGCCTTCCCTTAAACCTCAATACGGGTTTCTATCAGCAGATCGAAGATGCATGTTTTCTAATGCATCTTGGTCGAACTGACAAAACCGAAACTGCAAAATATCGAAGTGGCATGTAAGCGAATTCTTTCCCTGGGAAAGAATTCGTTTGGCCACTTTGGTACTTTGCCATTTTCTATACTGTAGTGCGGTCTTGGAGTTGGTATATTTAAGTAGGGGGGTGTGGGGGGCAAAGGCCCCACTTAATCTCATGTTTTACTGTGCTTTCTTTTTTTTTTTTTTTTGTTGGAACAGCGATTTTTTTTTCCCTTGGAAAAAAATCGCTGTTCTGACAGTTTGGTTTTGTAAGCTTTCACTTATATGGGGTCAGTTAATCACCGTTCGCTTACCTAAGCATTCGGTGATCTAATATAGACCGCCTCAGTGCTTCTCATACTCATCCTGAACATTATTCAGCATGTATGACTCTCACAATTTCCTTTTGCTTCTATGTAATTTGCTTTGATTTCCATTTTCTAGTATTTGCTTTTTGGCAGCCAACAGAATTAAACATAATAAGGCCTTGCTATGTCTAGTCAATTGAGATCCCGTATCCCAGCTCAAAAGAATCATTTTCCTTATTTACTCGCCCAATATTTCTGATAGACTGGTCTGTAGGGAATTCACAAAAATCTGTCAACTCATTATACTCCCAAAACATATGTTCCCAGTTACTTCTTTCTTCTCCATTGTGTGTTCATTTGCTATCTACTTGAGGAAAAATTCTTTGAAGTCTGCTTAGGGTAAAAAATATCTGTGTAAACACTCTCAAGCAAAGAGCCTAAACCTTCTGTACTTGGTTGCTTACTTAAGAGCCATACATATGCCTTCCCATTGTTTTCTTGTAAATTGCTTTTCCAGCCTCACTTCCCAATCATTTCTGAATTCTTCTGACTGATTCTTTCTATCATGCAATATTTTATATGCCGTACTAATTATTCCTTTTTAACAGCCACTTCTGTTCTAGATTCAACTAAAAACTCTACCAGCACATCTTTCACTTAAAACCCCTGTGTCCCTTTCTCTTTGCCTGTATTCCAAGATCAAGTAGGGAAGGCAATCTCTAGCCTGCAATCCAAATGTCTTCTTGGCCTCATCCTTCTCTATTACCTTTCTTGCTTGAGTTATTTGCTCCAAATATCTTGGTTCCTTTGCCAGGTTTCTCCAGTAAGTTCCAGCACCCTTTTGCCTATTTTTTGTGCCACTACTTGCAGTCATCCCAATTGGCAAAGTCTCTTTTCTCCATTCTCATATTGGATCAGTTCTTAGAATACTCTCCACTACTTTATGACTATAATATCCTGCATGGTTTTTATATTCTCCTTGAGGGTCTTCATCCAAAAATTCACTCTCTCTTTTTCTATTTCTTGAATGGTCTCCTTGCTTCATCATCATAATCATCCCCTTCCACTTTGAATCACACCGTCTACTTATGCTATGTATATGAGCCTTAACTATATAGCTCTAAAATATCCCTTCAAATCAGGTAAACGTAAACCAGCTTGGTCTGTTGCAAGGAACAACCTATGCCACTTAAGTCTTGCCCTCATTCCCTCCCAGATAAATGCCTTCAATTCCTTATTAATTACTGCCCACAACTTCTCAACAGGTTGATAAAAGTAGGCCTGGCTCATATACAAGACTAAAGGGACTAAAAACATTTTTACTGCTTGCATCTTACTATTTATATCCATAAATAAGAGTTTCCAGTTTTTCAGTTTTTTTATTATCTTTTGTTTAGTCTCTTCCCACATATCTTTAGTATCCTTAGCTGCCATAACAGCAGCCTTTTTAATCAATACTCCTAAATACTTCATCTTATCACGTCCCCATAAATACGGGTATTGCTGAACAAATTCACATGTGAATATATGTTATGGCGATAGCCTTTAGTTTATTTTCATTGATTTTATATCCTGAATAGACTTGAAACTTTTTCAAAATGTTCCATAACACTGAGATGCCCTTTTCGGAATTTATCAGGTGCAAAATAATATCTGCAAATAAAGCCAACATTTCTTGATTACCATATCAGCTGTATCCTTATACTAAGTCACTTATTTTCTTTGCCAATGGCTCTAAATATGAAGCAAATAACAAAGGGTAAAGAGGGTACCACAGCTTATCTGAAAGGAACCTCTTAGACTTTAATTCTTGCCTCCAGTCCTTCGAATATCCTTCTACTTAACATTATTATTGTGACAGGGAATGCAAATGCTTCTATTGCCCTACTCATAAAATACCAGCTTACTCTGTCAAATGCCTTTTCTGCATCATGACACCAACAGCAGAGGTATTTTCTTACATTCTCCTTCCCTCTGTATCATCATTGTACAATTAACATTGTCAAATGTTTGCCTCCCCGCCACAAAGCCATATTGATCAATCAATATTGGCAATATATTTGCTATTCTTTTAACTAGTATATACATAAACATTTTATAATTGTGGTTTAAAATTGAAATGGGTAGGTAAAGCTAGGTCTGAAGGGTCTTTACCATCCTTAGGTAACACAGCCACAACCGCTTTACAGTGTCTTGGGGTAAGAACAGGAAAATGACTATTACTTGCAAATTATTTTTGGTGAGTACAGATGTCAGAGGCCATTTTTATGAGACTAGAGGAGAAAGCCTCCACTGAGATATACATGCACATACACACACACACACACACACACACACACACACACACACACACACACACACACACACACACACACACACAGGAATCTTTCATTTCATCTAAAGTTCATTCTATCAGAAAAAAATATAAAGTAAGGCTCATTTAATTAAAAATAAACATCCTTGAAATTACACATTAGCAAAATATATCTATATGAAAATTTTAAATACACTAACTGCATCTCCTGAACCTTCCTACCTACATCCCCACAATCATAACATAAACATATTATAACCTCAGTCATGCAATACTCCTCACAAAGGTGCTGGTGCACATACTTAAACATCTAGAGATGGCAGTACAGCATAACTGCGGATATTAGCAAGGTACAAATACAGATAAACACTAATTTGCTATTGCAGTTCCCAACATACAAAAAAAAAAAAAAACAGCAATCGTTGTTTATACCATTACATCATTTTCAATGAAATATGCTTTCGATGAAATGTGCCACAGTTTTTTTCTTAACCCATATAAAGATACATATATACATATATATGGGTCTACTTTGTTTCATTGAAAGGTCATTTCACTGAATTTGAATACACCCTGGCCAAATCGCCGAAAGCTCAAATTACTGAAAACTCATTTCACTGAAGTGAAGTACTGGCACTGTGTAGAGTACTGTAAGGAAAGTAAAAGGTATATACCCTTTTCCCCACTGTAGTGCGATCCTGGAGTTAGTATATCTAGTTGGAGGGGGGGCACAGGCCACGTAGTTTGGTTTTATATTATATTTCACCAAAAGCTTCAAAACAATACATTTTAAACCATTGACATACATACTTATAACACCAATGACTAACACTTTCCTGAAGACAATGTATACCCAAACAATATATATATATATATATATATACTTTATATATATTCTATATATAGCCAACTCACTTCCAACACCTATTGTCTCCCCACAAAATATCTCTCCAGCCTCTACTAATGCCTTTCAAATCCAACCTGTCTCATCATCTATCATATATAAGCTTCTCTTAAAACTAAAACCTTGCACCCCATCTGCTGACACCCATCCGAATTCTTACAAATTGCTGCAAAAGCTATTTATCACCCAATATCTATTCTGATAAATAGGACCATCTCTGAAAGAAAAATCCCTTCAATTTGGAAAATTTCTCACATAATTCCCCTTCATAAAGGGGGCCCTTCCTCTGAACTATCCAACTATCGCCCTATTGCCTTACTGTCCCCATTAGCGAAGATAATGGAAAGGTGCATACACAAACAATTTCTTAACTACCTTCTTCAAAACAAACTTCTAGCCGACTGTCAACATGGTTTCAGGCCCCACCTCAGTACTACAACTGCCCTTCTTTCCTTTGCTGACTCCATCAATAAAAATCGAAATGTTAACCGTTTCTCTTCTGCACTATTCATAGACCTATCAAAGGCTTTTGATATGGTTACCATAACATACTTCTTGAAAAACTTAACATCCTCTCTCTAAGCTCACATTCTTTACAGTGGTTTAGAAGCTATCTCGAAAACAGGCAACAGGCAGTGCTTTGGGAGAATAACCTATCATCCTTACTCCCAGTAAATATTGGAGTTCCACAAGGATCTATCCTTGGACCCCTTCTTTTCTCAGTATTTATCAACGACCTTTATTTGCCTGCATCCAATATGCAGATGACTCGACATTGATCTGCTCTGCTACAGATGTTCCCTCTCTCCAGTCCATCACCCAAACAACCTTTCATAATGTTGAAAAATGGTTTATGCAGCACTGCCTCCTCCCCATTTCAATTTTAAACCACAATTATAAAATGTTTATGTATATACTAGTTAAAAGAATAGCAAATATATTGCCAAAAAAACTAAGCTACTTCTCTTTACTCCTACTAATACATCTCCTACCCCTTTTTTCACTATCTCCTCAAACAATGCCACCTGTATTAACCCTGACAACACCATTGACAACCATCTTAACTTTGATGACCAAATTAACACTACTATTAAAGCTGTTAATAAAAATTGGGACACTCTATAGAATTAAAAAACCATTGCACAGACCCAAGCTATATTTACCACACTATCAAAAATAACATCAACAAACTCTCTACCTGCTACAACAGTATAGCTAGATTCATTAATGCTACTCCTCTTAGAACTCACCACTGTCACAACCTCAAACAACTAAACTGGCTAGAACTAAATAACCACCTATTGTACCAACAATTACTTATCATTCATAAAACTCTTCATTTCCCTGATAATGCTCCGAGCCTGGCAAACCTTATCTCGCCATACAAGAACCTAACCACACTTCGTTCTGTAAATAAGTTCCTAGTATCCTTAACTAAATCATATAATAAAGCTGGGGATGCATTATTTTCAAATTCCATAGGTAAACACTGGAATCAACTCCCTCAAAATATAACTACTCTAGAGTCTACCTCTCTGTTCAAAAGACAAGTCAAACAACATCTTACTTCACATTGGCTATGTCCCTGTACCAATCCCGACTGAAAGTAATTCTCAATACACCTAAATTTTTTTCCTGTCCCCTTACTAAGCCCCTACCTGATGCCTTCTGGAGATGAGAGTTGAATCTTAGGGTATGCCTTAGATTATTTTATCCTTAGTATTTAGTTCTTCTTATTTTTTTTTGTAGAACATAACTTATACGTTTTTAAATGTCTTTGCTATCCTCTCTTGTAGAACATGACTTACTAGTTTTCAAATGTTATTGCTATCCTCTCTTGTACCATTTATAATTCTATGTAGAAAAAAATGTTTTTATTATCTTTATACATGTTTTTATTTTGTTACAAATCACTGTAATTTTATCTGTACTGGAGCTTTTATACATAGGCACCCACTTGCACATTTCCATATGTGTACTATCTATTAATATCTTCACATCATGTATCTATACATCATTATATATATATATATATATATATATATATATATATATGTGTGTGTGTGTGAATATGGGTCCCCTTTAGAAACCAAAATCCCACTTATTCAAAACTCAAAAGACCGAGATGAAAATCCTTACATCACAGAATACTGACTGTCTGGAACACAGACAAATCACTAACGGTAAGTAACCACTTGGCCAGCATTCTTACCCTTGCCCCTTACCTCCATGTTAGTGTGATCTCAGAGTTGGTATGTTTATTTAGGAGATGTCGGGGCTGTGCCCCACGCATAGGGGGTGTGGGAGGCAAAGCCCCCCCCCATATTGGTGGGTTTTCTGTGCTTCAGTTTAAGTGTGTTTGTGGGTTGGGCTATCGGCTACTTACCGTTGGTGTTGTGTTGCTGTTCCAGGTGGTTGGTCTTCTGGGATTTCATTTTTTTTGTCTCCGTCTTTTGGATTTTGAGTGAGTGGGATTTCAGGTTTCTGAATAGAATCCATGTATACACACACACACACATATATATATATATATATATATATATATATATATATATATATATATATATGTATATATATTAGTCTACAGAAAAGGAGTGAATGACCGAAGTATCAATGTTCACAAGGTCAACCAAAAATTTGCAAATGTCGACTCACTACTATGTTTACTCCATGCAAAAATCCTGGCACTTGAAAAGCAAAATTTAAAAAAAATAACCTATAGCATTCCCTGAGATTCATGAATGTGTACATGTTAACACAAGGTGCAGCAGCACTAATCACATATGAATGTTGTTCATCATGCTAACACAAATCCAAACATGTTTCCATTGCCAGCAACAGTGTTGGCTGCCAGGAAACTGTGTTGAGCAGCATGGGCACACACAATAAACAAACAGGCTTGTCTAAGGGCAAACTTATTAAGTGTTTTTGTGTGGACAAGATGAAGAGCTACATAAGGCAAATAAAGCATTGCTGTACACAGACAGGGAAAGTGTATTGCGTTTAGTGTGCACATAAATGAAATATATGAATACAGAAATAAGTAAAAGGTGATGTGAAATGACAAGGGGCAACTACAGTACATGGGTTAACAGACAGGAAAAGTGTACTGAGGACAATGTGCACAGAAATCAAAGAGCTGAATACCGAAGGTATAAATATTATACAATATACAAATTTGTAATAATAAACTTTTGCAATATGTATGTCAGAATAATTAATGGTGGTCACAATTCCTGAGCAGATGTATGTAAATAAAAGCAGACATGATATTTTAGGATGTGGCAATTACACAAATTCACATCGTAGCATAGAGGAATTACATGGCATATGAATGTTACTGACATGATGAGTTGAGATGACAGTTTGTAAGGACACTATGTAAATAATGGGACATTTGCTCGGTATGCATTTCATCAATGTAATATGTTGGAAAGTAGGAATGGTTCAAAAGCCACAATCTCATTTTGCAAGAATCAAACCCATCTCATCAATGTCAACACTGACCTGTGTATGAACTGTGTATGCCACAGAAATAGGTCTAACATGTTTGAAGAGGATCACCCTGGAAGGGAAATATGCACCTCAATATTTTAATAGTTATGCATCCCATGTGGAGGTGTGTGTGGTGTTACAAATGTGGGAGCAGAGTATGACATGCATAATACTCTTGCATAAGGCTCTTCTGCCTGACACAGTTACTGTGCCGACAGTCAAGAACAGATGCAAACCCTATAACACAATGCAACATATCCCCCAGAGCTATGTATTGTTGGCATCTAATACAGCAGGTAGCAATGGGTATTGTCACAAGCAAATGAATTAAGAAAGGATCCCTGAGAATGAATATCATATCAGCATATCAGACTGATGGCAATTAAATGAGTATGCTTATGTGCACACAGTTGTGATCAGTCCTTTAGCAATGTTCCGTGGTCAAGAATGGCTTCTTTGTATACAAATACAACTGATGAAGACAAATATATAAAAACAATAAATAACTGGCCATAAAATCAATAGAAAACTTTAATAAAACTCTAGTGCCTTGGCATACAAGCCTTCAGGGGGTAAAACATCAAAGTAAAAGAAGGAATATATATACAAAAAACAAAGCACATGATCAATAAAACAAATAATCAATTAGTTAAATTAATTACTTCCAATTACATTCAGAATTTAAGCCCAAATACATTATAGTGCCATATATTAAAATATAAACAGATTCCTCATATAATAGTTATCTTTAAGTAAGACATTTTCCCCAAACCTAACTACCACCTGCTCAAGAACAGTACCCTGTAAACCTGAAAAATCACCCTGATGGTATAATTTAAAGTGCAAGGCAATATAGCAGTCAGAATGCTGTTTTCTAATGTCCCTAATATGGTCCTGCAACCTAAGTTTAAAAGTTCTTTTACTTTCATGTACATAAAAAAGTTGCATGTGCATTTAAAGGAATATAAAATACCCTCAGTATTACATGTAAACATATTCACAGGCTTCAACTTAACATCAATAATTTTAAAAAAAGTACCCTGCAGTAAACTTACAAATAGAACAACCCCACAAGGAAAAGTCCCTACTAAAGAAGTATGTATATAAATATACATTGCAGGAGACACAAAACTGCTATGTACCAGCATGTCCCCCAAACTCCTACCACATTGTTAGAAATAAAAAGAATTCTATATAATATTAAATAAAGTTCACGACTCTTCAACAAAAAATACCAATAATATCTAAGATCAATCAATTCTTCACTGAAGACACTATATGTTGTAACAAAATATATCTTCCTTTTATCTCTTCCATCATCCAATGGGGGGACCCTGTTATTAATAGCTGATCTAACATAGTTTAAATGCATATCATCACTATTCTATTCCACCACAACTCTCCAAAATGATGCTGCAACCACATCCCTTGTATATCCCCTATATATGAAAATTCGGACCGCACTCTCAGCTTCTTTGAAAAAATCCAATTCATGATTACATAACCTAAGTAAATGTAAAAACTCCCCATTAGGCAAAGAAGAGATTAAATGAGGGGGATGACAGCTACCCCATGTAGGTACTGCCTACCATCCAAAATTTCCTAAAGTATGTATAGTTCACAGGATCATAGGATTATAAGAGGTTACTAGGCTGATGGCACTAAGGCCCTTATAAGCTGTCTGTCCATTATTACAGCCCTGCAACCTCACCTCCAAAAAATCAGTTTCTTTCACACAGGGTAAACCATCAAAAACCAAATTAAATCTATTCCTCTTTAAACAATCAACAAAATTAGTAATTTCATTATATTCATCCCAACAAACAAAAATCAAATCATCAATGTACCTAAAATACTTCACATTTTTATTCATAAATTCATAATTATATAACTACTCTGTTTCAAACAAAGCCATCTTCAAATTAGCAAACATAGGGGCAAACGGTGCACCAATAACTGTGTCTTGAAGCTGGTGGTAAACATCGCTATCAGATACAAAAAAATTATTAACAAGGCAAACATTAACTAACTCAGTTACATAACTAGAAAAGGAATTATCAAGAATGGCTTTTGTGTATGTCTATACATATACAACCCAAGAACTGGAGCACACTCATGTACAACATATTACTCTGTGTATATGCCAAGGTAGCACTCTCACCATTACATTGGCAGAGCAAATGCGAACTTTCAGGAAATCCAAGACTACATTCACATATGTTTGTGTAACATATCAAGGAATAAGACTGATGTGATGTAATGGTTGTTGTGCAATGTCAGTACAGTCACACAAAATAAATCCCTATGCTAGAATTGAACATCAAGCTGTACAACTCCTCCAAATAGCAAGCCAGCTATTAATCACATTCAGCACAGTGGAATGTTATCATAGCTGTTGAACTCCACCTATATGGGGGTCATTCAATCAGCTATACTTTATCTGCCCATACAGTTTATCTGCTAAAATTTATGGAGGAGGCCTCTGCCACACTATGTGTTCAAAGTATATTTGGGGTAGATGTCTTTCCTGCAGAGCAGTGAAGGACACAAATGCTTACAGTCACTCAGTGCTGATTTGGAACACTTGCCTAACAGTTGATAAAATCAACACTATAGTGGGATCAATGTATGTGGCATGGTAGAAGTACATTACTAGTTGTAATGTTTATGGTTATGTGAAAACATGCATCATGTATATGAATCAAGGAATATGTGTACCTGTAATTACTTAGAAAGATTATAATAGTATGTCACACTTTGACTGATGCTAGGTATATCCAAACACACCTGTAGCCTCCTGTGTTGTCATATTGACAGTAGAACAACAATTATGTCCAATGTGGATATAATTCTGTATTGGAATACATGCCTTACTTAGGCAACAACATACATACATCATCTTGTGTCCTTAGTCCTGAGGAGGTGTCTCACCACAGCTATGATGGAAGGATAATCTGTTGAAATGATAGCATCAGTCTTCAGTATGGGTTTTCCAAAGGTAATGTAGAATAAGCTCTTGTAACAGGAAACAGCTTCTACACATGAATGTAGCAAATGTGGTCGCAACACTGTTAACAACATGTACACTGGCTGTAAGCAGTGATGTCGGGTTTGGAATTATATTGTTAACATCACAGGCTAATAAAGGTTTTCAGAAACACAAGCGCAAATACAGATTTATTTGAAGACTGTTACAGTGCACATTTCAATGTAGGATATCACTATTGTGTATTACCTTCATGTTTCCACTAAAAAGTGGTTGTAAAGCACAAGCACACAGTACAGATATACATCATATACTGTATATATGTGCAGCCTGTTCTGCACAGTAAGTGGAAGAAAGACAAACTGACAAATGATAGCCATTCCTTTATTTGAACTCCCTACCTATGTACTAGTACAATCCACAAACGAGTGCATTTTACGTGCACACCACAAGAGAAGTCTGATTGCATGGCAGCCACACTGCATCTTTGAAAGGATGATATAAGCTGTGTTATGCAAAAAAGATGTGTGTGCAAAAATGAATTTTACAGCTATGTACAATTCTAAACATAGCCAATATTAAGAGGTGTAAGATAGACATACATTTATTAGCAATCACACACGCACGCACACGGCACATTCCTGTCCCAGAGACTTCCCATACTCTGGAACAGATTACCTATCTATGTCAAACAGAGATCCTCATTAGCACTCCAAGAAAAATCTTGACGATTGGATGGGTAATAAGAAATTCACCCCAGGGATCACTTCTGTGGTTCTGCTTGATAGGGGCACAGGAAAATAATTTTCTTGGGTGGCGAAAGCCAGGGTACCTTTTATAGCCTAGTATCTACCTATGAATCTATGAACACACACACACACACACACACACACACACACACACACACACACACGCACACAAAACCAATGGAATCTCACTGCTGTATTCAAACACTATACCTATTGACTGACAATCTACAAACCAGTACATTATATGGACATGCCACAGGAGAGGCCTGACTTTAGTGGTGTGAGAGTGTATTATTGAAATGATGACATCATCAGTGTTTTGCAGACAGTATGCATTTGTGAACCAAATAAAAAAGAGGTGAGATTGATCTAATCATGTAAATGTTTCTCATGCATGAGTCTAATGAGTACACCTGTTGAATTAATCCTCTAATGATACAATGAGCCACTGTAACACAAACAAGTTGATTGTTGTGAGATTAGAACCCTCTGCCTATCTGCTTGTGCAAACTACAGGACACAGTACTTAATATAGAGACAGCTGTACCCACCAGAAAGAAGCACAGAGCTAACTCAAAAAACATGCCACCTTGGTGTAATCACAAACTTAATAGGCTGTAAAACAGAAGGAAAAAAATCATGGCAAAAATTAGGAGGTGCAGCACCAGGCAGGTTAAAAGCACTCTTATCAAATTAAATAAATAACTCGGAGGACAAATAAAGTCTACCGAAGCCAAATCTGAGGTAAATTTGGCCTCCCAGGCTAAGGGTGGCCAAAAGGCATTCTTTAGATATGTCTACAACCTCAAGGTCAATGCACAATTGTGTGCAAAGGTCATTATAAATGGAAATACCTATACTGAGCCAGAAGATGTAGCAAAAGTACTATCCAACAAATTCAGCTCCAATTTTACCCCCTCTCCCTCTCAACCTTCACTCAGGAAATACTATCAAATATAACTCTCCCTGCTATTACTAGGGAACAGGTCCTTAATGCTCTCTCTAAGGCCAAGAACACTGCATCAATGGGCCCAGACAATACCCCTGGCTCTTTACTAAAGAGCATGAAACATGACCTTCCTCTTGAATTGCTATTTAACTATAGCCTCCAAACAGGCTTTGTGCCTCATGAAGGGAGAACAGCAACAGTCACCCCTCTACACAAAGGTGGGCTGTCTACAGACCCTGGAAACTGGAGACCCATAAGTCTCACTAGTCTTATATGCAAAGCCATGGAAAGAATTATCATGGAAATGAATAATAATGATATAGTAAATCTCAAGACACTGGATCCAACCCAGTTTAGTTTCATCAAGGGCAGGTACTGCTTACTCTACCTGGTGGACTTCTTTGAGAAGATCACCAATGCAATGGATGAGGGCAAAATAGTTCACACTGCCTACCTTGACTTAGTCAAGGCATTTGACACAATACCCCACCAGGCATTGTTGACAAACTCAAGAGGTTAGGTACAAACCTGTATGTGACACAGTGGTTAGCCACTTGGCTCACAGACATGACCCAGGAAGTTAGAATTGGGAAGTCCACCTCAGTAAAGAGGCCAGTCATAAGTGGAATCCCCCAGGAATTGGTCCTTGGACAGCTCCTTTTTTGCATTTACTTCTCTGAAGTTAAGGCCAATATCCATGATCTCTGGCTGACTAAATTTGCAGATCATTGCAAATTAGGAGCTGTCATTGAATCCCATACTGATACAAATGTTCTCCAGGAAGGGCTGAGACAGACAAACAACTGGTGTCAGAGCCATGGACTAAAACTAAATGCCAAAAAATGCGTAATAATGTCCTTTGGGAAGTTATCCACCCCTGGTAACCATCATATTGACAACACACCCCTAAGAGATGACCTAGTAGTCAGGGACTTATGGACACACATAGAGTGTAATCTAGCCTTTGACCATCACATGTCTACAGCACAGTAGGAAATCATTCTATGTTTTGTAACTTATAAACAATAGTATGGCATCTAGAGCCAAATAAGTCATTGCTCCAATGTATTCAGCATTCATCAGACCTATCATTGAGTACAGTGCCTCTTTTGGTATGTATCTAACCAGGCATATCTAACAATTGGAGCATCCACAGAGGTTTCTCACTAAAAGAATTCAGAGCATGAGTAAAATGCAGACTGCCTCAAGGCCCTATGCCTGTATTCTGTCTCCTACAGGCTGTTGAGGGCAGATCTATCACTGGCATGCAGGGCATTGACAGACTCTACTGTGATAGACCTCCTGCATATCCATGAAACAAACAACACCAGAATTACCCATTCTAAAGATGTAAACCTTACCTGTGATATAAACTGCACCTGCTGAAGAGACAGGTATGTATTCCAGAGACTGTCCCATGTCTGGAACAGGCTCACCATCCATGTGCAGCAGAGTTCCTCCCTAACCAATGCAAGTGTAACTTGGACAATTGGATAGGGAACAGGAAATTCAACCCTAGTTTGCCACCTATGTCTCTAATGGACACAGGCAACCTGTAAATGTTTCATCTCTTAAGCCCCTACTTGCACTTATCCAGGGTAACAGAATTTGTCAGAGATTTGGGATCCATGGCTAGGCTTAAATAAACCCTTGTGGTCATTAGCTTAGTAAACGCCTATGAATCTATGAAGCTATAAAGCAAGTACCACTGCAGAAGACTGACTTGCCTAGTTTAAGAGTGCACTTTACACAGGATGACCTCAGTGTGATATTGTAGTGAAGATGATGTTGGGAGAAGGGTCTGACATTGGTGTGCACTCTCCTTGCAGTATAAAATGAACTCCAGGCTACTAATGTATTGTAGACAGCAGTAGTTAAAGCCATGTTTGTACAACTCCACACACGCACACACGCACACACACACACACACACACACACACACACACACACACACACACACACACACACACACACACACACACATATGTTGACTGCTGTGAGATTAGAACACACTAGCTATTTAGCTATCTAATCTAAAGGGCACAATACTTAATGCAAGCACCATCACTGAAGTCTGACATTTTGTTGTGTGTAAAATGAACTCCAGTTTACCAGTGCATTGTAGACAGCAGTAGTTAATGTTGTATTTGCACAACTACATAAATAAACACACATTGGCTGTTGTGAGATTAGAACCCCCTATATATCTAGCTATGCAATCTAGAGGTTATAGTATTTAATGCAAACATTATCACAGAAGTCTGTTTTTATAGTGTGAGTGCACTTTTTACAGGATGACATCCATGTGGTGTTGCAGAGAAGATGATATTGGGAGAAGGGTCTGAAATTGATGTGGACCTGACTCACCCTGCAGTGTAAAATTAAATCCAAGCTACTAGTGTATCATGGACAGCAGTAGTTAAGGTCATATTTACACAACTTCATATACACATATACAAATTGACTGCTGTGAGAGTAGAACCACCCTGCCTATCTAGCTATGCAACCTAGAGGACTTAACACAAGCACCACCAAAGATGTCTGACTTAAATATTGTGAGATTGCACTTTATACATGATGACATCAATGTGGTGTTGCAGAAAAGATTATGTTGGGAGAAGGGTCTGACATTGATGTGGACTCACCCAGCAGTGTAAAATTAACTCCACCCTACCACTGTATTGTGGACAGCAGTAGTTAAGGTCATGTTTTCAGAACTCCTTACACACAGAAGTTGACTGTTGTGAGATTAGAACACCCTATCTAGCTACTGACATATTCTATAGAACACAATACTTAATGTAAGTGCTACTGCAGAAACCTGACTTTACACTTGGACAGTGCATTACAGATAAGATTACTGTCTCATTCTGTGTCAGAGAAAATATTGTGATGTTGAAGATTTTGTGCAAATCCATATTTCTTGATATGATGGGATAATATATACATGCTGCTGACTTATATCAGCTATGCTATCATTAATGTATATTGCAGAACTCAGAGTGACATGTATCTACCTGTCTTGTGTATTTGAGATACACACACTTGTGAAACAGGATGGACAATGAATCATTCATGGATTATCAGGATATAATCTTCTTCTTTCGGCTTTTCCTGGTTAAGGGTCACCACAGCAGATCACCTGTCTTGTTCATGATTGGCAGTAGAGTTTTATGGTGTCGAGTTTCCAGCCCAGTGCCCAACCTTCCACGGAAGGCACACACATGCACGCACTCACACCTAGGGCCAATTTAGAGTGGCCAATCCACCTACAGCGTGTCTTTGGGATGTAGGAGGAAACTGCAGCACCCGGAGGAAACCCACGCAACCACAGGGAGGACATGCAGACTCCACACAGAAGGGGCCCAAGCTGAGGATCGAACCGGAGAACCTCTTGCTGTGAGGCAACAATGCTAACTGCTGCACCACAGTGGCTGCCCTCACGTTATAATGATGGGATGTAAATCTTAATGAATGATGCTCGTATTAACAATGGTATGTGCGCATGCATGGTCAATGTGTACAGTCAGTACCAAGCAATACTTAAAGTTCCAATGCAGGAAGGATAAAAAATTATGCCTTCTGTGCATCAGGACTTTATGTGGTTGTATATCATTTATATAAGTGTCAGTGCTGCAGTGCAGACCCATCTGTCCAGAATGAAGTGGTCAATGAACCGCACAGTTCACTGTATTTCACATGAGTAAATTACACAATTTCAATGTAATGAAGTAACATCATCCAGTAGCTATACTTATTTTAGTTCCAAATCACTTCCTGAAGTGCAGTGCTTAGAAACATATTTTTGTGGATATTGCCAAAGTGATAGCGCATGCATGTGCAGACTCTGATGTATTGAATTTTCACTGTGAAGTACCAGTGTTTAATGTTGTTCAGTGGTGCACCCTAACTACCTTTGCACAAGTAGGAATCACATTTACAACAGATCAGTTTTATCTTCACATGTTGCATACATATGCTCTGCAAGTTTTGTTATACCTTTCAATGTGAGCTCCAAAATTCATATCCGAAATACAGTGTTGTACTTGCTTTCCCCATTGCATGAAGATACACTGCGAACAAACAGATTTCTCTGCTGAAGGAAACAGTGAAGCACTACATTTGCTTTGCCTTCCACATCTCCAACAGGCTTAGCAGCAATGCACAGCTGACAGCACTCTGGACAGTACCAAGCAGAGAAAATCCACCCTTTAACCTATTTTTTTCCTGTGACACAAGGTGCAAACTCTCCAAGCTAAGTGAAAAAGCAGAGGTGAAGCAGAATTGTACTCCAGTATGCAGATGATTTTACAAAGTGTGTGAGAATGTGGTTATTATATAAACTTTTTTCATGACTTTAAGAATACCTAGGAATGACTATTTAAAATATGTTGACCTTGCAAAATTATATATGTAAGGGCTACTGAAATAATGCATTGTATCTATTATATATAAAATATGTTTCTAGGGAAATCACAAGTTATCGGTGTGTATAATAACGTGTAAGGTAAACACTCACTACATTATGCGAGAACACCTGAAATGCCATTTTATATGACATACTACAGTTGCTCATTACCAGACCTCATGCAACTGCTGAGCACTACAAATGATATAACAGAAGGAGCTTAGAGAGAGGTTAACCAGACTACTGATGGTGATGGCAACAACTTACTAGATTTTGCCATAGCTCATGAACAGCCATTCACCATCACTCAGCATTAGTTCGCAATGCCACCATCCACACAACTGCTGAGGCAAAATAAGTGAAGGCATTCTTATGGTCAATTTCTGGCTATGTGTGCCTTGTGTGATTCTATTTTTTACCATTAAATGTGTGAAAAAGGGGTTTATAGGAAAGTGGTGAAATGGAGGGAGCAAGTAGAGGGGGAGAAACAGAGGAAATAGTAGAGGAATTTGCAGGACGGTAGTGGAACAGAACCATAGCCATCCATTTCTTCACAACATAAATGTAGAAGTGTAGCCAGAATTTGCTGATTTTGGTCTGTCACCACAGCAATGGTAACACACAGAGGAAGTGAAGAAGTTGTTCAGTTTTTGTGGGACAGGTGCCCATTTTTTACCTTTTTTATTTTGAAAGAGAAAGGAATGTTGGGGAAGGTGCTTAAGAATGTGAGGGTTGGTTAGAAAGGTTAGGTGAAAAAGCAGATGCAGTTATAGGACAAACAAGACAGACAAGGATGATGATGGACACAAGATCAGGGGACATCATTTTTGGGGATAGGAAAGAAGCATTCGAGTGCACCCATGTCAAGCCTGAGAACAGTGAGAACCCACTCATCACTCTCAGAACTGTCAACACTTTCTCCTGTCTCAGTTTCCTGTGTCGGTGCTCAACATGGCATCATCTCCATAATGTGATGAAGCATCCTTTTCAACATGGCCGGTCATGGAACTGAGACCCCTTCCACAATACCCTCCATCAGCCCTGTCAGTTCCTGGTGGCTGACAAAATCACCACCTCCAATAACACTACTCACAGAAGGTACCAGTGCACCAGGTGCTGAGATGGAGCTACCTGATGTGTATGAGGTAGATAGGCCAGGGATTGTGGAAGCACTCCTGACATCTTAGGAACCTGAAGTGATGGGTGTAGGTGTTCCAACCAATGAAGGGATAGCGGGCCAATCCACAGTGGTTGGTCTACCCTTCTGTGCTACATGCCAGGCTTTCTAAGCAGAAATGTACAACAGCAGAACATTGTTAAGCCAAATAACTTATCGACCCCCCCCAAAAAAAGAAAGAAAAATTTGAGTGAGAAGGAATGGTGTGAGACAAAAACGAGAACAATTAAATCCATGCCAACTTGCATGCCTACATAATTTAAAAAAATAAAAAGTTATGATTATCCATTCTATACACCTTTGCCACATCCAGGTATGATGAGATGGTCTTACTCTGTTGTACATTAATCAAACGCACTGCTATGATATCATAAATACAGCTACTGGAGTATTACCATATTGTATACAATTACAATAATTATTAGGTTTACAGTAAGACCTGATTCATACATACCCCATGCCTCTCAGAGACAAGTTAACCTCTCTTGGTGCACCTCACTGTTCAGTGCAATGTCTTCAGCAGCTGTACAAAACAGAAGAAGACAAGAAGAGAAATGTAAACATTGAATAACATTCTGGCTGGGTACTGTATTCTATATAATTTAATACAGATAAGTCAGTATACTTATACAACTGTGGGATGTCAGCAGTCCTAGATTCATCTTCCCATTAGCTAAAGAGGTCCATCTTGCACCATTTCAGGTCACTATAGTGTAGACGACAATTCAGTCCAGTGCATTGATACCAGTTACACTAGAGATGGCCTTGGCTACTCAATTATAAGCTTCATTCTTGTACTGAGACCCAGTATAGCCCCCCCTGCAGCAGCCTACATCTGTAGCACTTCATGATGAGTGCCACAAATACCCTGGACTCCTCAACACCCAATCTTTGTTCTCTAAATTCAGCTTCATCATGTCCCACACCAGCCATACCTGCAGAAGTCAACCAACAACTCTTAAGTATGAATTGGTGCCAAATTCCATTATCGCATTTAACAGCTTGTTGGCAAACACACACAACCATGCCAACTTGACTTGCATGATGGCAAGCTCAGAGAGGCATTTGTAAGCAAATCAGAAGGTATTTTACCAAACAGCAGACTTGCCATGTGTGATGCTTAACCTATTCATGTTTTTTTCAGATAGTCAACACCAACAGCCTCAATGGCATCGCTTGCTATCCTTAGTGTTTTGGAGGTTAAACAGAATGACCTGGCTCATAACATTCTGGAATTACACAATGGAAGAAGTTAGATGTAATGGGATCCTATCTCGCCTCATTCATAACAGATGGGTTCGGAGCCGATCCGTCAGCTTCGACTCGGCCACTATACTAGAATGAAGTCTCTCATTGGCTGGGCTACCCATTATCCCACAATGCACCATACTTGCTTCCCCAGATCTCGTTTGCCGCTTTTCAAGACGGACGCGGTCTCAACTTGGCTGGAGCTAAGTGATTTTCTTGACCTTTTGGTCTTTTTTACATAGGGTTTCTGTTAGGAATCTTATTAAACAGCTGTTTTAACAGCTTTGTGACTGTTTGTGTTCAGTTTGGAGAAAATTTAATTTTATTGTTTCTCACGCTTCTTGTAGACTAGACAAGTTTTTTTTCCCTTATTGGATATTCATCTATTCCTGTTGTGGTGTGACAGAATTAGTTTTGGGCTAAGTCTGTTTAAGTTAGAGGGCTTTAGCCCACGTAGTGTCCATTGCTGTTTATTTTACTGTTGCTAAGCCTGTTTAAGTCAGAGGGTTTTAGCCCATACTTCAGTTACTGCCCTTTGTGCTATTACTAGTTAATTGTGACTTTCTTGTCAAAATGTCTAAGGTGCAAGAGTCAGGTTTTAAGAAATTTACAAAATGTAATTATAAGATGTCTATTACAGACAGCCATGCTATCTGTGTGTACTGCCTAGGCCCTAAACATTTACAGGATTCTTGTAGTGTATGTCACGCTTTCTCCTCCAGGGTTCTCCAGGAGAGGAAAAATAAGTTGATACTCAGGGGTCTGGTTAAGCCTTCTTTTGAAGAAGCTTTGGCTTCTTCTCCAGCTTCCAAAAAGAAGAGATCGTCGGCTCCGACCAGTCCGTCGGGCCCGACGTCTAAAAAGCATAGATTGTTGGCTCCGACCAGTCCGTCGGATCCGACAACTAAGAATCAAGGCTTGACTTCTTCTTCCTTGGCTCCAATGGCTTCGGAGCTGATGGCTGAAGAGTCTGCCTCGGTGCTTCTATCCTCGGCTCCATTGGTTTCGGAGCCGCAGGTTAGTGCATCGAGAGGCCATTCACCTGTCTCGGCTCCATTGATCTCGGAGCCGATGGAGGTTTTCGGCTCAGACTCTTTACCCTCGGCTCTGAAGCTGCCTTTGGCACCGACACTGCTGCAGTCAGTTCCAGTCTCGGCTCCAACAGTGTTGGAACCTTTTCGGAACAGATCTCCTGCCTTATCGGAGCCGAGGCAGATGTCTTCTCGGCCCCAATCTGTTTCCTCCAAATCCTCTAGGCTATCTGATTCAGATTTGGATAGGGTTATCCAGAGGCTGTTACAGTCCCCAGTTTTTACCAAAATGATCTCGGCTCCAGCCCATGCGGCTTCGGAGCCCACTCCACATCCCATACATTTGATTCTTCCTCCAACCCCCTTGGAGCCGTTGGAGTTGGTGCAGGTGGATCAGAGCGGAATCGTTCAGTCAGAGCTGGGACCCCCTCGGAGTTCCTCTGCTCCGACTTTCATTCCTACCCTGTCCTCTGTGTCAGGGTTTGGTACCGGGTCTTCCTCGGCGGGGGCCGAGGGCAACACTGTAGAGCTCGCCTCTTCGATGCCCAGTCTTCCCCTTGGAGCATCTGCCGCAGGCATTCCGGGGTACCTCCGTGGTCTCTCAGCAAGTGCCCTCTGCAGAGTCTGGAGGTCCTGCTTTTGAGGCCATGAGGGGTGCGCTGGCCATGACTTTGCCGGTTCAGCAGGTTTCTACCCAACCATCCCAAGTTCTGGGTACTGGTGCCTCTGGAGACATTCTTTCCCATGACAGTGGGGCCCTGGGGCCTGAGGATACCCCCTTGGGGGGTTCCCTTCTTCCGGGGGGTCCTTCCGAATCTGCTTCGGATGAACCCCCAAGGAAGAAACTGTGCAAGAGGAAGCACGTCGATTCCCAGGATGAATCCGTCACTTCAGATACTGACCTCGAGGATGCGGAAGGGTCCCCTAAATTGTCCTCGGATGACGTCTCTTTCTCAGATATCCTTGAGATCTTGAGACAGAGAGGCGGTTGGCAATCCAAAGCCCCTTCTGCTGAGGAGTCAGTTTTCCTCAAGGCCTTTGGGGCCCAGCCCTCCTCCTCCTGGGTGTCTCCACCCTTCGACGAATTATTGGACTTAATCTCTCGAAGGGTGTGGGAGCATCCTGACACAGCGGAACCGGTGCCCACCAGGCCCAATAAGTTTCTTTCAGCTCCTCCCCAGAAAGAATTCCTCTCTAAAGGTGTTGCAGTTGATGCTATGGTGGTGGCATCTGCCACTCAGCAGGACGTGGCAGAGGCTTCAACGTCTATTCATCCTCCTAATAAGGATTCTAGGAGCATGGATAGGTACGAAGCGTACCCTTTCTTCAGCGACCTTTACCATGCGGTCCCTGAACTATCTTTGTCATTTTACAAGGCTCCAAAGGGACCTCCTCAAGGAGTTAGGAGAGTCCCTTGCGGGTAACCTTCCTGAGGTGTTAGCTCAGACTGTAGGTGCCCAGATGACTACCCTGAACTCTATTGTCAACTCGTCCATGAGGCTCATCTCCTATGCAGCCGAAGGGGCGAGTAGAGCAGCGGGCACAGGAGTGGCTCTTAGGAGACAGGCCTGGTTACGCTTGTGTACATTCATGGAGGCCTTTAAGTCTTCCTTCGCCGATGCCCCCTTTGATGGGTCTTCTTTGTTTGGACCCAAGGTGAAGGACACTCTTACTCGGTGCGAGCAGGAGGGCAAGACCTTGACTGCCGTTGGGGCCTGTTTTTCCGCTCCCTCTAGACCATATCCCAAGGCTCAGAGAGGAGGGAAAATGTGGTTCAGAAAATCCCAAAAGTTCTTCTCTACTCCACCGAGTAATCCCCCTTCCAGAGGCGGGGGGGGCTCAGGAAGACGCCGTCCTAGAGGTGGCAGAGGCCCCCGTAACTCTGGAGACCGCAAATCCTTTCGTGGTTCCTCCTATCCTCAATGTCCCTAGGATGTGGCCCAGCTGTGCTTCTCCGGAGCCAGTCGGGGGTCATTTTGCAAAACACCCACAGGCTTGGGAATCAATAACCAAGGATCAGTGGGTGCTTCGCATTGTAACCGGAGGTTACCTCATTCCCTTTTTCAAGCCCCCTCCTCCTACAAGGAGAATCCCAGACGTGCCATCCAGTCAACGGGATCTGGCAGCTGTAGAAGTTTCAAAGCTGATAAAAAAAGGGGTCATCCAGCCCATCCCCGCCGACCAGATCAGATCAGGAACTTACTCAAGGTTATTTTTGGTGCCAAAAAAGACAGGGGACGTAAGCCCCATTTTGGACCGCAGCCTTTTGAATCATTTTGTGAACAAGTCCAAGTTCCGGATGGTCACCCTTCAGTCCATTCTCCCGTTATTGGAGAAGGATGTCTGGATGTGCTCCATAGACCTCAAGGACGCTTGCTATCACATATTGATACTTCAGGAGTCCAGGAGTCATTTGCGCTTCCGCCTAGGAACCAGTCATTTCCAGTTTCGTGCACTGCCCTTTGGTCTCACCACAGCCCCCAGGGTGTTTACCAAATGTCTGGCAGTAGTGACAGCTCACTTGAGAAGTCTCGGATTCCAAGTGTTTCCTTATCTCGATGACTGGCTCCTCACTGCCACCTCCAAGCATCTACTTATTCGAGCATTGAGGGCCACAGTAACTTTGGGTCTCTCGCTAGGAATCTCTTTCAATTGGAAAAAATCTGTGCTGCGGCCGTCTCAGCGTATCACCTTTATAGGCGCAGAGTTAGACACAAAAAGTATGCGGGCATTTTTGCCATCAGAGAGAATTCAGGTTCTACAATCTCGGGTCCAAAATTTGTTACCCAAATCTTTTGAGTTTCTGCCAGACAGACTCTTCAGTTATTGGGTACGATGGCTGCAACCATCCTCCTAGTACCGTTAGCCAGACTGCACATGCGAGTGCTGCAATGGCTGTTATCAGTTCTGTGGTCATACCAAGAACTTCCCTTGGATCACCTAATTCTGATTTCGGAGAGTTGCCGTCAAGATCTCTGTTGGTGGCTATGTCGGTCCAACCTGGACCGGGGGCGTCCTTTCGCTCTTCAGCCTCCTGTTGCCACAGTGACCACGGATGCCTCCCAGATAGGGTGGGGGGGTCATTATCTGGACAGGACTGTCCAAGGCACTTGGCAGGATTGTGAAGCGCACCTTCACATCAATGTCCTGGAAATGACAGCAGTGCTTCTGGTTTTACAAGCACTTCATCATGCTCACCCCCAGGGTACTATTGCGATTCTATCTGACAACATGTCAGTAGTTTGGCACATAAGCAAGCAGGGCGGAACCAGGTGCTACCCCTTTTGCAGGGAGGCCATGAGAGTATGGCACTGGACCATAGCTTCTCGACGTTTCTTAGTAGCCACGCACATTCCGGGGAAAGCCAATGTGATTGCAGACAGGCTCAGCAGGACTCTCCTGTTGCCCCACGAGTGGTCCCTCAACAACAGAGTGGCTGCATTGATCTTCGCCAAATGGGGTCTCCCTTGTTGCGACTTGTTCGCCAGCCCCAACACTGCAAAGTGCAGAGAGTTCTTCAGTCTGACGCCCTCTCAGGGACAGTCTCCAAGGGACGCTCTAGCCCACACTTGGCCCCCGGGTCTACTTTATGCCTTCCCTCTGATTCCCCTTCTCCTGAGGGTGATTCAGAAGGCTCTCCATGTCGGGTGCGACATGATTTTGGTTGCCCCACATTGGCCCTGTCAGGTTTGGTTCCCGTTTCTTCAGAAGTATGCGGCACAGGGCCCTTGGATCCTGGACCAAGTACCGGATCTGTTATCCAATCCGTTGGGACTCCTGCATCCGTCCCTCCGGTCGCTGCGATTGGCTGCTTGGTTACTCCACTTCCATCCTTAGTTAGAGATCTCTCTCTTTCTTCAGAAGTAATGCATATCTTGTCTTCTTCCCACAAGCCGTCTACCATTAAGCTGTATTCCAGCAAATGGAAAAGGTTTTGTTGTTGGGCACAACATCGAGGCATTGATCCTCTTACAGCCTCAGTTCCGCAGGTCTTGGAATTTCTGGCTTCCTTATTTCATTCTGGCTCTTCAGTCTCCACACTTAAAGTTCAACTGGCGGCTATATCTAATTTTCATGTTGCTGTAGATCCCTCTTTAACGGCTAACAGACTTTGCAAGTCCTTTCTTAGGGGAGCCTGGCTCCTTGGGCCTCCTGTGGCTCATCCCGTGCCCCCTTGGGACTTAAATTTGGTTCTGGCCTCCTTAACTGCCCATCCCTTTGAGCCGGTAGCCACTTGTGATATCAAATTCCTGTCGTGGAAAACGGCTTTTCTAGTGGCTATTACTTCTGCTAAGCGTGTTTCAGAGCTTCAGGCTCTCTGTTCTTCCCCTCCGTATTTGATCTTTCACAAAGACAGAGTTTCCCTTAGATTGAATCCATCCTTTTTGCCTAAGGTAGCATCCCCTTTATGCATTCAGCAATCTTTGGAGCTTCCAGTTTTCTTTCCTAAATTTTTCCAGTAGAGCAGAATATACCTTTCACCAGTTGGATGTTCACAGGCAACTGCGTTTTTACTTGGCTAGGACCACTCAGACTAGAAAATCTGACCAACTGTTTGTGTCCTTTGTGGAGAATAGGTTGGGTCTTCCAGTTGCCAAAGCCACCATTGCTAAATGGATTAAGGATTGCATCTCTTTCATTTATTCCCACTCAGGCAAGGAGTTGCCTTTCCCAATCAAAGCTCATTCTACTAGAGCTATGGCCACCTCTGTAGCTTTTCATTCCAAAGTTTCAGTAGATGATATTTGTGCGGCTGCTACTTGGTCTTCTCCGCACACCTTCATTTCTCATTACAAGCTTGATGTGGCTTCCCGAGACAGAGCTTCATTTGGTTCCGCAGTTCTCAGGAGTGTGTTCCAGTGAGCCACCCGGGGTTTTTAGGTGCTAGGGATGCTGTCCCTTCTGTTATGAATGAGGCGAGATAGGATCCCATTACATCTTTTAGTTATGTACTTACCATAACTTTGGATGTATGGGATCCATCTTCATACATACCCACCCTCCTTCCCCCTACCTTTTGGATTTGGAGGAAATATAGATCTTGCTAACCTCTCCTATGGAAGGTCTCTAGTTGGTTACAGTTATTGGTATATGTGTTTTCTGTATCTGTATGAATGTATAAAGCGAACAAACAAGATCTGGGGAAGCAGGCGTGGTGCATTGTGGGATAAGGGGTAGCCCAGCCAATGAGAGACTTTGTTCTAGTATAGTGGCCGAGTCGGAGCCGACGGATCGGCTCCGAACCCATCTGTTATGAATGTAGGCGAGATGGATCCCATACATCCAACGTTATGGTAAGTACATAACTAAAAGTTGACTAATATGAAAATCAAACCTAAGAAAGAAATAATGCATAAATTTCAAGTAAGGTGATGATTTGTCAGTGCTACAGGAGAACTCCCTTTCAATCATATTTGTTACAGGCAAACTGCATTCATTATAAATGGAGTTATACTTCAGATAGACCTGTATGTGTGTGACTTTAAGAAGTCCTGTGAAATGCATTGCCATGAAAGAGACATTATTACTATTGTAAGTGTATATCAGATGGATAGACTTTCATGAGCTGATTAATACATGTTATGGTACAATATATACATACATACTTCACTACATTTACTGCCCTATGCACATAATTGGGCTATGAAAGGAGAGATGATTTTCACTCCTTAAGTATTCTGTTCATTATAGGTATGCAGGTGAATTTTTAATTCATTGTTATAATTATCCTGCTTAAACAAATACACACATATTAAACTGTGTTTCATAAGTGAAGCATTAATGAAGTATGCTACTTAGAAAAATGTATTTATCAAAGCATTTATGAGATATTTCTTGCAATAATGAGACGTATAATAGCCATATTTGTATGTAAAATTTCCATCCTAATCAAAGTGCTGTTAGAAATTGCAGTCTGACGCATTTTCAAAAGTAAATGTTACCTGGATTACCTGTGTTCTATTTCTATAGTCAGGGCACCTACACCTAGTGCTACAGAAACAGTTACACCACAACTGTTACACAACTTGTGAATGTTTTCTTCTCTGTACTGTCCTGTTTGCTCTACAGAAGGCTGCCCAGATAAGATTTTTCACTTCTTTCCTTAAGCAAATTAGCTTGCTCAACAGCAAGCAGATGTACAAGCAGAAACAGAAAAAAATAATATAAAGTTATGTTGAAAGTTATTCCTCAGACCCTTCAGACTGTATGGATTTGAAATGCAGAGAAACTGTGTTATGGTGCCAAAGTCATTGCATATACATTTTCTGCCACAGAAACAGTATACAAAATGTGCACATCACTTTACTCATTAGAAATATCATGCATCAGTGCTAAAAATGCTTGCACTAATGAAGATTACAGAAATGATTTTTTTTTTCAGTTTCTTTCAGCTGTGGGTCCTGTTTGCACTGTGTTAAGCAGTGCTGAAATTACTCAGGAAAAAACATGTGTAACAATTTATATTCCACACAACAAATCACAAGCAGCATTTTTACATCTGCTGCGACCATTCCAAGCAGCATGTAGCTTCAAACCCCCCATTCTCTTTCCTGTTTCTTTAAAACCATTTCATCTAACCCATGCGCTACATTGATACTTAGATGCAATGTAGAATTTTTCCCCTACTGCTGTTCAGAGTGCAGTAGCAAAGCACATCTGTGCCAATGTGAAATGCACTACTGATGGCAATGCAAGTTAAATTTCTCACTCTGTACCTTGGACAGTGAACTCTCATTTATTGTCTTGAAATGCTGCCAGTCAAGCATATGCTCTGACAAAATGCACACAAATGAGGAATACAAAAAAAGAAAAAAATAGACAACTGTCAGTAGTAACAAATATATGGTAATAATGTTAAAAACACAGTATTGTGAAGTATCCTAGATCTGTGTGTGATACAACCTGATCAAATGCTCAGAAAATATGCACGGTATCTGGAAATGAACACATCTCAGTGCAATAATAATGCACACTCAATTGTGTTTCTTATCCCTCTTTTTCACCAACATAAGACTAGAAAAAATTACTTTCTCATTTTCTTGAACGTCTAGATTAACGTTATATTGACCAATACTTTGCATAATAACAGTCCGCACCATTTTAATGTCAGGTTGCCAACACTGCCAGTTACTTTTTCCTCTTTCTTTGCTGAACATCCTTCTCTAATCTCAGCTTAACTACAGAAATGCAATGACATGACCATTTATTTGCATCTTTGTTTCAGTGTGTAATATAACTGACCAGCATTTCAAACAGATTTTAAGCAGAAAATAGACAGTGTGCTCTTAGTACAAGCATGGCAATATTGTTAAGGTTGGTCTCATAGCTCTCAAGGTGCTTATGCCTTTTTATTGTAAGTCTACTCTGCATGATATAAACACTTCAGAGAGAACAGTCACTTCAGTATTGCTTCTTCTTGTTGTAGTCAGAGCAATCAGAAACAGCTGCAAGCCATTAGTGGCTAACAATTGTTATTGCTTTTCCCTGCAGTCCTAGGGCATATGCATGAAATTGTGTAGCTACCAACACCATGTTTACATCTCTTAAATGAAGTGATATTTTGGCATTCTCTAATGCTAATGATTTCACACCTCATTTGCATCTTCACTGTGCTTAGAGGGCTGAATCTACACCACATAAAGGTAATGGTGTAGCTATGGAAGTGGAAGGAAGGCAGACTGATCGGATACAGATAGACTATCGCTGCTAGGTATTGGAGAAGAATGTTCAACAAATCACTGCACTATTTCATAAGTTATGTTTGTCCACTGCACAAGATGCTTACATGTTCATAATTTGAATGTATTTCAATTTGCAATGGGAAAAAGTATTTTCTGGTGTATACAATTTTAGAATGCTACTGCTGCTATACTTTACATGTGCATTTCATACTGTGCTGTCTGTGTAAGTATGGTTACTTCACAGTATTGTGTTATTTACTATTGCATGATGTCCTCCACTCTGTGGGTGACTCACTGGATAGGATGTGTGAGACACTGGATTGAGCAGTGTCTGTGAAGATACATCTGGTGGGGGAAGGCTGGCATCCATGTGTCTTTGGTGTCATGCTTGGCCTACTGCACCCCCCCCCCACCAATCTTGTCAGAATAATGACAATTGTGCCATGTACTTTGCTCATTTGGGTTTGACTTTGCATATTTGTTCTGATGCACAGAGTAGATAGGTGTGAGACTGACAGTATCCATGTAGTTTATTTTCTTACACATTTGTTCATAAACTACACGTTCCACACTTACCTTGATATTACTGCAGTTGTGAGTCATGAGCTTTGGGGATGTCTCTGTCTCATGCTATCCATACAAATACATTACATGGCTAAATAATGTCTGTGGACATCATCAGATGGCATCACTTTTAATATTTGTATGTGCTTCCTTGTGTATTCCTTTGCTTAGTATGTGTGCTATCATTTGCTTCTTAGTTGCTGTTTGTGTGCGCTGACCTTTGAGTCTTAGGTGGTTAGTGTGTGAGCTATCCTTTGCCTTTTAGCCAGGCCAAGAACATATTGTGCACTCCTACATCTGCTGGGTACCTCTGCAGCTTGAGGTTCTCCCTCAGAATAGCCGTCTGAACATGTGGAAAGTGCTGTCCCTGCCTGTGGTCCAGGAATGTGTGGTCCTTGCCCATGCTATAGCTGTTTCCTCAGTATTATATTGTGCCATATGGCACAGACTGTGAAAATTGCTGCACAGGTGCCTGTGTCGTACTGCAGGGCACTCCTGATGTGTCTAGACAGCAGAACCATGACATGTTTATAGTTTGAGCATGGGCAACATTCTAATCCTTATAGGTTCATAGGTTCATAGAAAAGATTACTAGGCTAACAGCCCTAGAGCCCTTACTAGCTTAGCCATATTTATCTCGAGTTGCCCCAAGGTGGTTAGGTGAGTGAAGTTCCCAGAGGTAAGGATCTATGGGAGTTAATACCAACTTCCTCTGTCCAGGAGGGACATGGGCATCACTTCAGGAGTTGATTTGCGGACACCTATCCATTAATCTAGACTGCATTTGAAGATGGTCAGTGAGAGGCTCTGTTTCACATGAACTGTAAGCTTGTTCCAGAGAAGTGGCAGTCTCTGGGAGATGTAGCTATCTCTCCAACATGACCTGTTCATATCAGAGGCTAGGTTAAAATCCCATGACAGGGTAACCCTTGTGCAGTTTATTTACAAATGTGTAGCATTTCCATCAGGGCAGGGTTGGAGACTGCCCTGTAAGCCAGGTACGGGTCACCCCTTAGCAACCTGTAGGATATAGAATACAGTGACTGGACTTTCAGGCTTTTCATGTAAAACTTGTTTTGTGTACCCTGTAATTTTTCGGTGAGAAACATCTGTGGTCTCTCCAGTTGTTGCAGGTGACTGGTGAGGTACATGAAAAAAAGTAACATTGTACTCAATTACTGGTCTGATGAGGGCTGCGTATAATTGGATTATAACATCCTCAGATGTAGATGCAATGCCTTTACTTATAAGATGTACCACATAGAAGGATTTCCTTACTACTGTGGATATGTGCTGGTAAAAGTTCAGATTGCTATCAACCTCAATTCCCAGATCATGTGCCACTGAGTCTGCACTTAGAGGGGGGTGCTGTCTATAATGTAATTAGCATGGATGTCAGCCTTTCCCAAAGATAATTACAATGCATTTTTTGCATTTAGCTTTAATCTGTGGCTTTGGCACAAATCATTTGTCTGCGTTAACCCTATCTGCAGTATATTAATGCCATTGCGTGACTCAATGATTGCTCCCAATTTGCAATTGTCAGCGAATTTGGTCAGCCACAGGCTGCCCAAGTTTGCCTGGGCTTCTGATCAATAAATTCTGAACAGTAAGGGACCCAGCACACAACCCTGTGGTAAACCACTGGAAACTCATCTTTTACTAGAGGTGAAATCACCCACTTTATCAGTAGTTTCCTATCGGTGAACCACCTGGCTACCCATCTGGTAATGTAGGGGTTAATTTCCAACTGGAAGAGTTTCTCTGTATTACCTAAGTGGGGGACTGTGTCAAATACCTTGGCTAGGTCAAGGTAGGTGGTATGCATTGTCTTTACCCTTGTCCAGGGCCTTGGTGACTTTCTCAAAGAAGTCAACCATGGTTAACAGGCATGATCTACCTTTAATGAATCCAAACTGGGTTGGTTCCAGAGTTTGGAGATTACTGATGTTCTTGTTAATAAGGTCCATAATGATTCTTTCCATGGCCTTGAAGGCATGGCTAATCAAGCTTATAGGCCTATAATTTCCAGGGTTAGTTTATGGTCCTCTTGTGCAGAGGAATTACAGTTGCTGTCTCCATTCTGCTGGAACATTCTACTAGGTCATATTTACATTGTTTAAAAGGCAACCTGTGATGTTGTCTGGTCCCATTGATGCTGTGTTTTTGGCCTTGGACAGAAGCAAGATGACCTGCTCTCTTGAGATAATAGGCTGTGGAATGGTAGCAGGTATACTTTGGGGATTACTGGTGGGGAAGGAGGGTCAGGTTTGCTCCACATCTGTCAGCTTAGGTGGTCGGCTATTATCTCTGGTTGAGTAGGGGTGGTGCCATCCACAACCAGTTCAGGTCATAGCTGGGCATTCTGTTTTAGATTTAAGATGGAGTTAAAGAATTCCTTTTGATTATCTTAGCTAGGGAGTCTATTTTTGCTTCATAATTAGCTTGGAGGACTTGAAAACATGTCTGCTTTCTTTGGTTAATCTAGAGATGGATTTCTTCCTCTACTGAGCCAGTTCCATCATGTTCTTGGACAATAGTTTGCTCTCATTTTTATAGCTTGTTTATACTAGGGGTCCACCATGGTGGCTTATTTTTTCTGCAAGACCTTGTTTTAATCCAGTCTGTTACAGCCGATTGTATACAACTGTTTAAGTCATTATACAGGGAATTGGTGTACATCTCTGCAAGATCTCTGGAATCTGTGTTACCTGTGTTTGAGAGGGCTTTGAAAATTCTTATACCATCACTTAGTAGGAGGTAATTTGTCTTTGATAAATTCTTAAGTGTTTTTGATCTTGATGGGGTCTTGTCTTATAATTACAGCAAAGGAGACTGATTGATGGTCCAATCTTACCAAGAAGGACACCATTCGTAGGAGGGGGGTGTAATGCTCTCCCATGTTAGTGGGAACACCTCTTGTGGGTGAGCTGACTAGCTGTTCCATAGCTTTTTCATTGATAAAGTCCAAGAACCTTTGATCCAGCATGTTTGTAGTCATTTATGCTTCCCAATTGATTGTAAGATAATTAGAATCACCCATGAGAAAAGTTTTGGGCTGTATAGCAAGGGACTCCAATAAGTCCAGGTATGTGGTTTGCTTTTCCTGTTTCATGGTAGGGGACCTGTAGCTAGCTATGATGTGGTAGGGGGCTTTACCTATAGTTAGTTGGACATGGAGTAGCTCGAGAGTGTCATACTGTTTGATCAGTCTTGATGTGTACTTATCCTTAATGAAGATGGATACACCTCCCCGTTTAGTTCTTTCAGGCTCAGTTTGTGGTCTGAATGTATGGAAGACATTGTAGCTCTGGACAGCCAAGGTGCTTTCATGCCTTTGAACCATGTCTCAGTGACTGCACGGACATAAGCATCTTCCGAAGTGAGGAGTATTTTCAGGGAATGCAATTTCTTGTTTAGACTCCTAACATTAAGCAACAGTACCTTGAGTTTATCTAGAGAGTTTTTTGTTAATTTGGGAGGTTGGTTATTTTGACACTGCCTAAAAATGACACAGTAGGGTGGCTAATGCTTTTGCCAATATCTGAAAGCGCAGAGGAGACAGATGCAGACCATCTTTGGTAAAGCAGCATGGCCTGTTGATCATGTCTTCCCAGGCTGACAGATATGGGATCCCCTTGGACTGACACCAGAAGCTAAGCCAATTGTTAAAGTTAGTCATTTTTTCTTTGTATTGTGGCAACATCCTTGGAGAAGGTAGAATGATGCTTAAGGCTAGGCTTATACCTGCCTGAGACACATAATCTAAGAACTCAGTTATGCCTCTCTTCATGTAGTCAAGTGAGGTACACCTCAAGTCATTCACCCCCACATGGACTATGATGGAGTCACAGTGGACATGTGGTTGAGAGACATCTGACAGGCAGCTAACCATAACCCCAGCCTGGTGTTACACCTAATGGGCTTATTTGTTGAGACACTGGTGTGTGTGTTAGTATGTGTTGTGCTTGTTTTTTGCTTTGTTATATGCGTATTTTCCATTTGGGAGGCCTCTGATCTTTGGTAAGTTACTAGTGAGAATCTCCATATATGTGGGTTTATGTGTTGTGTCCTTATTTAGTGTGGTAAGTGTGTGTGTGTGTGTGTGTGCTGACAGCCTGTGTGAGAGTCTTGCCTCCAGTTTCATAGTGTAACTACATCTCTCACATAAAGTATTTGTTTGTTTTAGAAGTAAGTGTTGGGTGTCATGACCCATGATTCCAGTGCATAACCTGCATTACTCAGCAAATGAACTCAGTTAACATCATCCTAGAAAACCTTGTGTACAGGTGTGAGGTGTGCCATATGTGTGAGTCATAGTAACTGCCTAGGATGCCTGCACAGACATTGAGGATGATCCCTCATGCATTACAGACATCCTGGCATTTGATTGAGTGGAACCCCTTCCTGCTGATGTATGTACTTCCCTATTCAACAGGTGGGGCTTTTATTTCTATGTGAGTAAAGTCCTTGGCCCCTAAGACTTCAGGGAAGTGTGCTCCAGCACAGAATTCCTGTAATGTTTTTGCTGTCTCTTCAGGTGTGCATATAAAATAGATGTATTCCCTTGCATGTTGTAGGATAGCACTAAGATATTGGTGAAATGTTCTGGAAATTGAGGCCTGTGATACCTCTAGTATATCCCCTGTGGGTCTCTGGAATGTACCAGTAGCTAATATCCTTAATACTACATACACCTTAGTTTGAACCAATTTAGGTTCTCCTCGATTTCCCCTGGTCTGAGGTGATGGCAGCACAGTTTGCAGAGTTCCTGTAGTGTTTCCCTATCAACCCTGTATCGCTCTACTATTTCAGTGTCATGCAGTCCATGATATGCTAAATGGGATCTGAACGCCCTTCTTCTCCTTGGACAAGGTCTGTCAGCAGTATCAGCAACATAGATTTAAGCCTGTTGCACACAGACATGGAAGAGAGCAGCAGCAAACCTAAATTTGATGGTGGCTGTATTCCAATAGATTTTGGTTTTCATGGCAAAAGGCTACACCATCTCTACACGGTTACTTTATAGCTTCCTGAAATGCTCTGCCATATTGGATTCGTTCATTAGCGAGTAATTCAGCTGATTATGCTTTCATTAGCATACTCTGCTGTTTACCTTTGTTTAGTGTCTCTACAAAATGTGTAGCAACCTTTAATGAATACAAAATGGCACAGTATCATGTGTGCATCATGGCATGATGCACAAAAACTAGATGTTCGTGAATATGGCCCATTGTTTTTTGCAGGGTGAGGCAAAGCGCTATGCCCCCTCCCCCCACACATTACCTAGTAATTGTCTACACTAACTCAGGGATAGCACAGTCTTGGGGAAAGGAAATATTTTCCAACTCCAATAATTGTGTGATCTCTCCCACCTGTCAACCATCTGTGTAGCTGACTAAATTTTGTTGACTAAACAATTCATCCAAAGGAGGATTTGACCATAT
This sequence comes from Protopterus annectens, assembly GCF_019279795.1. NCBI lineage: Eukaryota > Metazoa > Chordata > Ceratodontiformes > Protopteridae > Protopterus > Protopterus annectens. The sequence goes on along the minus strand of NC_056735.1, from coordinate 639,761,291 downwards.
TCAGTTCCCCCATATAAATAGATAGATACATAAACAGACAGACAGGTAGCTAGATCGATAGATATAAATATATGTGCATGTATTTTTTACAGGTCAGAGTACATGCACAAGATAAGACATAAATGACATTAACAAGTAACACTGAATTGAGTTATAGTGGTACCTCTAAATCTTAACTTATTTTTTGTGAATATAAAAGAAAACAAAATACAAAAGGAATCTATGTATCAGATTATAGAGTTAAAATACTGTTAAAAATTTTTACTGCATAGCAATATATTTTTGTAATATGTCATCTTTTAGACTGCAGGTTTAAGCATCTCTACTCAAGTATTAGCATTTCTTGATAGCCACTCTCTGACTCTCTGCTGACCTCACTTTTATAATCTTGAATCCCTGATTTCATTTTCTCCTTTTTTTTAATCATTTCCTGTTCTCAGTGGAATTCACTTTGCATCAAAATATGAAATATTTTCTTCATTTTTATTATCACCTGTGTTTTATATGTTTGTCCTTCACCTCTTGGCCACAACTTTGCTTTTACTGTGTTATGGCTTCACATAGAATCGTCTATTGTCCCATAAAAAATATTCTCATGTAGTATTAGCAGTTTTCATGGCTATGAGTTGCCACTACTTTATCTTTGTGTATCAGGAAACCTTCCAATGCCATTTCATTTATTCCTGTATAAGTGACATAAATTGCAGTTTCAGTCTAGGGTAGACATTTGGTTTATTAACAATAGTAAATAATCAAGTTGTGCATCAAAAGTATACCTCTCAATCTGTTAGATTAAGAAATTTGAAAAAGCATAAAATAATGGGGGGACAAATTCATAAAAATAAAGACAGATTTTAAATATTGCTCTTATAAAATTTGAAAGTTTTTAGAATAATGGGATTTGTGTTAGCATGCATTTTCTGAAGAATATGAAGTCTGAAACTGAAATGTATACAATAATTTAGTGACTCCAGTTCTCAGTGATTTGCAATAAGACAAATTTCATGAGGAACAGACCAAAAATATGAAGCAAAAATCTGGACATTCTGCAAAAATACGAACAGTTGAGAGGTATGATCAAATATGATAGATTAGCTACAATCTGTGAATATTCTACCTTGTGAAATGCACAATAATATATAACCTAGCAGCAGTTTGAAAGACACATTGCATGAATATTTATACAGATCATGTTGTGATGGTCTTCTAGGCATAATACCTCCTAAGAGTATTTTGGAAAGACATAGAAGTCCCCAGCTTTGAATGATATTTGCAGATGCATTAGTGTAAAATGCAGCACTTGTAGAAAGCTGAACTGAAACAGTATTTTAAACTGCAGAGTAGAGTGAAACATTTCCTAGCACATCTTAGAGGGTGTTAAGGATTATTCTAGTTATTGAATATTCTTTCAACTGTAATGGTAACATAACACATATATGTGTAACTGTCACAGTTTCCATAATTTGAAGGTACTAAAATAAGGTGAATATTTATATAATTACCTCGAGATCTAGGAATAAGTCTTTTAAGATTTCATGCCATTTATTTTCTTACTCAGCAATAACAAATTGAATTAAAATAAGCGCCCATACCATTACCTGAATGTATGTGAAATAATCTTCCAGATCAGATGTCATCACTGTTACTAGATGACACCTCACCAATGATGATGTTACATTATGTGTGTGGGTTAAGGTACATAAAAGGAATGTAAGGGACAAATGAATGAACGCCTGCATGTATTAGAGACCACAGAAGACATACAGCAGTATATTTCAGTTATACAGCACTCCACCTCTCTAAAATCGCTACTACTGACATCCTTTGTTCCCTGAATGTTACGTAACACACTCACATTGCAAACTAGAGCAATTATACCAGAAAAAGCACAGTAAATTAAGTGCTGCTTTTTAACTGAAGCTCACATTATGGAGAAGATTCTGTGATGGCTTATCTATATGGCTGCAGCTTAGCAAGCATAGGGTAGTACTTGCACATTTTGTTTTAGTGTTATTGCTGTTGAATTCTATTTGGTAACTGTACTACATAAGGAAACACCACATTCAGTAAAAAGAGAAAACCAGTAGTTCTGATCCTAGCAAAATGAAGGATATTTCTTTCAGCATATCAGTAATGTGAATTAAGCACATTTGTTAGCCTCAATGGCAGTCATAATTTTGGAACAGGAAATTTGGTCTGTGTGTGTGTGTGTGTGTGTGTGTGTGTGTGTGTGTGTGTGTGTGTGTGTGTGTGTGTGTGTGTGTGTGTGACTGTGTGTGTGTGTACATGCGTGCATGTGTGTGTGTTTGTGTGTGTGTGTGTGTGTGTGTGTGTGTGTGTGTGTGAGTTAAGAGATAGGGGGAAATAAGGAATTTTCCAGAGGTGCAAACCCATCACTCACAGTGTCTGGCCTGCCAATAGCCCTGGGCGGTCTGTTATTTTGTTCTAGTGTCTGCCATGTCACACATTATTTATTGATTCATTTTTATTTAAGTATTGGCTTATTTTCTCTTTGTATTATAAGAAAGTAATTTGATTTCATTGCATCATCTTGACATTCTTTATTCTTTTATGCTGTCTCACAAGAATTTTCTAAAGTAAAAAAAACGGAATGCAGAGTGTGAGAATTTGAAGTTTGGTGCACAAATACATATTTAAAGACCAGACGAAGTGCGTGTTAGTAATCTCTTACTCACATTCTGAAAAGTGATCTAAGCTTTCCATATAGGAACACATAAAAAATTATCAGTAGTGACTCTTTACTTAATATGAAGGCTAATAAGAGAAACATTGGTTAATTTCTGGTGGTCTACAAAATGAGGAAGTATAAGTAGTGTGAAAGCTGAAACAAAACAGTACTTGCTTACATTCCCATACTGCATTGCATATTTATATGGGAAGTGGGTGAATGGGAAGGAGGAAGTCAGTTGGCAAAATAAAAAAAAGTATGCCACAGCTTTATACTAAACCTTGTCCTGCTACCACAAAATGCTGTAATGGAACAGACACACCATGTTTCTTTTATCATGGAAAGCAACTTAAATCATGTACTGTAGACTAAGTTCATATTCTTAACTCCGCCAGTTCAAAAATTACAATTCAAATAACCTACTTAATAGTTTAAACACATTTCTCCTTAAAATAAAATGAGCGGTTAGTTAAATATGACATAAAGTAATTTTCTGTAAATAAAATTTCTGTTAGAGTTCACATCCCTGCATTCCCTTACTCCTTTTGGTATATAATAACTGTAATTACTTCCACCATGTTATTATTATTATTTTTTTTTTTTGTGAGCAGTTCTCTCAACAGTGTTTCCCTAATTGCTTGTGCAGATTTGTTTTCACTGGAATGTATATGCCGCTAACTTGCACACCTTTCTCATCTTTAAATATGGTGGCATATGATGTCATAATCGTAATGTGCATGCTTCAAAGTACATCTCACTGATACAGCCCACCACCACGGCAGACTTTATTTAAGGGTCGTAGGAGTCCATTCTGAAATTAGCTAGGTTGTTTCTACACCTGCATAAGTGAATTGTCCTACCACAGTTGTGGAAAATAAACCCATACCCACACTAGTCTTCTGTCTCACAGATTCAATTTCTGGACACAATGCCAGCTATCAGGTCAAATGTCTTGCTCCTGCACCAACAGGTCAGCTGCAAATTATTTTATAAACAGATGCAACATATCCTTGTGGGCTATATAGACAAGCTACACCTCATTCTGGGCTACATAAACAAAATTAATAATGAAAAGCTGTCTGCTTTGCTATCTTGTTGCATTGAAATACTACTCAAAACGATATTTACAATAAAGTGAAAATAAGGGCAATTTCATGCTAGCTGAATTTGCTATTAGATTTCACAGATGAGGTCAACTGTGCTTTCCTGCAAATACCTATAATTTATTGACTCTTGTCTATTTCACTCTTTCCTTAGTAATGCAGGAAAATTATATTTTTGTTATTTCTAGTAAAATAACAACTTCATCAGTGGAAGACTGCTAATGTGAGAACAATATAACAGTTTTTTTCATGCCCATCAGGTCAGCTCATAATATCTGTGAAAGTAAACTGAAAAAACAAAACAATTTTCCAGAGCAAAACAGTTTAAAAGAAAGACAAAAAATATGTCTGTCACTGCATACTTAGAAAATGTAAGAATATTGATCTTGCAAAACATAATGTTTCTGATAAGACCATGGCTGGAATTCAGAAAGTTTTCACTTCAGCAGATAATTTTTTTTTGTTTGTGATGTGTAGTAGATATATGGTGGTTGTAAATCCAAGACACACTGAGCATGAGTTCAGAAACCCAGTAAATTCTTTGACCTGCGTAGTATGCAAATAGTGGTATAATGACATTGTAAAGAGGAACAATATTAAAAAGCTGGGAGACATGGATGCAAATGAGGGTAAACAAAATGCCTATACACACATATATATATATATATATATATATATATATATATATATATATATATATATATATGTTCATATATATAGTTATATCTTACATTCTAGGAGACACCAACTTGAGTTGTTGATCCCAGCTAAAATGTGGAGTTACAAGGCATAGACCACGTAAACATGTGCAGAGTAGCTGCCGTACAAATTAATCTATATGCAAAAGGCTGTACTCAGTGGCACTGAGTTGTCCAGCTGCACCTAACATATCATGCCCTTAATAACATTGAAACTCTGGACTGATACTATTTGTACAGAGGTACTATGCAGGAAATGGTCAAGATGCATTGCTCTCATATGCAGGCCCATGGGATGTGGGGAATACCTATCTCTGTGGGCACTAAGGTATGTATGGCTTTGAGAAAACAAGCTACAGCTGCATTTTAGTGACCAGGATGAGGAATGCATCAAAAATCACCGTCAACAATACTTTATTAGTTCCTTGATGCCATACTACAGAATGAGGGTAAATGTGTTGTTTCCATTTACTGCAGAGGAAATAGCCAACACATGTAGCTTTCATCCTTCTAAGTTAGGAACTGCTGATTGAGAGCTCAGTGTCTGTTATTCCTAAAGTGTATTAGTTCTGGTTTATGCACTTGGGCTTCAGGCCAGTTATTTTACATTAAGAAGGTTCGTGGTCTGCACTCTTGTGGGAGGAGAGGCTGGACTCTGCCCTTCTGAGCTGGGAATTTCTGGTTAAAGGTTGATAGTGCCTGCATATTTGAACTGTTTCTTACTGAAATTGGTACACCTAGTTTGCTGTAGCATAGACTAGATCCAGGCCTGCTGAATCTAGCTTTGTTTGTATGCTTGTTGTTTGTTTGCTTGTTATTTCCCTGGAACGCTAATTCCACCTAAAACGCGGCTTCTCAGTGCTTCTGTGGATCCCTAGTGATATCTGCATTGCTTACTGTACTTATTTCCTTGTTTCACTTGAAAGAAAGTTACTGTTTGTCGTTTTTTCATTTAAGTTACCTGTAACACATTGCACTTAAGTTACCTGGCACTTGCTCACTAAAGCAATTATATAAGTCAGCACTAAAAATTAAAAGCACTACACCCTCACTCCCCATTGGCCCTTGTTTTCAATTATAAAGGAATTCCCAATATTATTCTAGCATGTCCAAAGTTCAGTTGTCAATCTCCTCTTTGGTCCAGCTGGTGAACCTGGGAATCTTGAGGCAATGTTACAACTGCCTCATGTACACAGACAACCCTCTCCTCCTCCCAACAAATTCCAACACATGTGAGAGATGCAACCATATAGCCAAATTGGAGGCTAAGGTCTCTCAACTCAGTACTGGCATAACCAGTCAGGAGGAGAAGGAAACCACACTCGCTACAATTCCAGCCTCACATAGACCTACCACGACAGCAAACCAAACACATAATCACACAAAAACATACTCAGAGGCTCTAAATAAAGATCTGCCTAAGCAGCAGAGACCTCCAAAGCAGACACCCAAGCAACCGCTACCCCAAAACAAAACACGTGCAACACATATCTCACAAAGCCAGTGTGCTGAACAGTCACAGCCCTTAAGGCTAAACAACACACCTGATACACTTGTAATAGGTGACTCTATCGTCAGGCACACTGACGTCCTGCTCACCAGGCTGAACAAGGAGAAGGTCATGGTGAGCAGCCTGTCGGGCGCTAGGATCCGCCACATAACACAAGCACTCAGGTCACTCAAAGGCAAGTACAAATATGACTCATTGTCCATGCTGGTGGGAATGACCTAAGACGTACCTCCCTGGACTACATGAAAAGAGACATAGAGGAGCTCTCTGAGCATGTAGCCCAGGCTGGTATGACCCTGACCTTGAGTAGCATCTTACCCTCACTAAGTATGATGCCACAATATGAAGACAAGATGATCAATTTCAACAATTGGCTTAAGTACTGGTGTCATTCAAAGTGGATCCAATGCCTGTCAGCCTGGGATGATATGCTCGACAAGCCACGATGCTTCCCTAGGGACGGCTTGCACCTGTCACCCCTGGGCTTTCGGATATTGGCAAACGCTCTTGCTACCCCCATAGTGCCTTTTTTAGGCAAGGCTCAAAAAACAAACCCACCTCCATAGGTATCACAAGGGATAAGGAACTAAGAGTAATGCTACTCAACGCCAGAAGTCTAAACCTCAAGATGCATGCACTTGGAACTCTCCTTAGCATGGAGAACATCGATATCTGTGCAGTAACAGAAACCTAGTTCAGGGCTCCCGAGAGCACCCCAGCACTACCAGGTTATACCTCATACCATGCTTTTCGACCCCAAAACTTGGACCAAACCACAAAAGGAGGGGGAGTATCGATATTCATCAAAGATACCCACACCTCCAGGTTGGTGGCAAAGCACGAAGCATCAGAGACTATCCATGTGCAACTAACAGTGGGTAAAACTGCCTTCCAGTTTATAGCCTGCTACAGACCACCCTCCCAAACCCAAGAACCCCACTCGGTCTTCCTGAGAACACTGTAAAATATGAAGGTCTCTCCATACACCATTATATTGGGCGACTTCAACTACCCAAACATAGACTGGGAGCATTACTCTAGCTCCAACACCCGAGCCCAAAGGTTCCTAGAATTCATAAACTCAAATGCTATGGAACAACTTGTTACCACTCCCAGAAGAGGGGAAAACATACTGGACCTGATCATCACCAACATGGGGACTCTATGCTCCAGACCAGAAGTGTATCCCTCCCCGACCCGACCCCCTGCTCAGAAAACCACAGTGAAAAACTTCTCTAAAGCAAATTTCACACTCCTCAAAACTGAGGTGGAATCCTTCAAAGCCCCCGGACCTGTGGAAAATACGGCCCTGACCGCAGAATCCTTTATAAATGCATTCTATGAACACCTTCAGGAATGCATGGATCATGCAATCCCAAATAAAACCAAGACCCAATCCTCCAAAGGCAGACGTCCTGTCTGGTGGACCCCAGCCATAAACAAACTATACAATAGAAGGAGGAAGCTACTACATGATAGAGCAAAATCCCAAAAAGGGAAGGCATCTCTGATCAGTATTAGCAAAAAACTAAGGGCACTCATAAAATCATCTAAGGCCAGCTTCGAGAGAAAAATTGCACAGGACACTAAGGATAATCACAAGGCTTTCTTTAGTTATGTTAGGAACCTGGGTGGGAATTCCCAGATATGCTCAGAATTAGTCCAAAATGCCAAAAAAATACACCGAACCCACAGACATTGCCAACATCCTAGCTGACAGGTTCAGCGCAAACTCCCCCCCCCTCCCCACCAAAAGGGCAAATATCTATCCCAGCAGAATGCTGCCTCCCTGACATCTCAGATGCTCAGGTAAGAGCCGCCCTCTCCAAAGCAAAAAACACAGCATCAATGGGACCAGACAGTGTCCCGGGTTGCATCCTACATGAACTCCAAGAAGAGCTAAACCCAAACATAAAACTACTGTTCAATCTCAGCCTTACTACAGGATATGTACCCAAAGAGTGGCGTACAGCAACAGTGGTCCCTCTCCACAAGGGTGGTGCCACAATGGACCCTGGAACCAATCACCTCATAAGCCTGACTAGCTTGGTCTGCAAAGCTATGGAAAGGATCATCATGGACCTCATAAATAAAGATATTGGGGACCTACAGACACTGGATCCTACCCAGATCGGCTTTGTTAAGGGCAGATCCTGCCTCTTAAACCTGGTCGACTTCTTTGAAACAGTCACCAAGGCCATTGACGAAGGGAAGGTGGTCCACACAGCCTACCTGGATCTCGCAAAAGCCTTCAATACAATACCCCACTCGGGCATTATAGATAAGCTCACCAGTTTAAATATAAACCCCTATTTCACTAGATGGGTTGCAAACTGGCTCAAGGACAGAACCCACATGGTTAGAATTGCTGGAGCCATGTCAGACACCAAACCAGTTACAAGTGGCATCCCACAAGGCTCAGTCCTGGGACCTCTCTTGTTTGGTATATATTTCTCGGAGGTACAGGCCAACACAGAAGGACTGTGGTTGACCAAGTTCGCAGATGACTGCAAACTTGGCGCCATAATCCACTCTCCAGCCAACACAAACATCCTCCAAAAGGGCCTCATAGAAACAGACAACTGGTGCCAGAGCCATGGCCTCAAGCTAAACGCCAAAAAGTGTATAGTCATCCCCTTTGGCAAAAACAAAGTGCCCACAAATTACTACATATGTGGTAATCCATTAAGTACAGAAGAAGTAATTAGGAACCTGGGGACCCAAGTTGATAGCAATCTCTCATTTGACAACCACGTGGCCAAAGTGGTTAGAAAAACATTTTATATAGCCCACCTAATCATGAAGGGATTCACATCTAGATTAGGGGAGATCATCGTGCCTCTTTACTCATCCCTCATCAGGCCCATAATCGAGTACAATGCCCCTTTTGGGATGTACCTTACCAAACACCTGCAGCAACTGGAAAGACCCCAAAAGTACCTCACCAAGAGGATCAAAGGGCTCAAACAGATGCCATATGCTGCCCGGTTAAAGAAACTCCAGCTCTACTCAGTGGCATACCACCTGCTCAGAGGCGACCTGTGCCTGACATATAAAGCCATGTCCAACCTGGAATTAAGGGACATGCTGCACCTCAAAAAATCCAAATCCCATTGAGCTATACGCTCGAGAGATTTGAACCCCAGCACTGAAATAAATAGGACATTCTGGAGGGACAGATTCATAACCCAGAGGCTCCCTTCACTCTGGAATAAAATCCCAGTCCAGATTAGGCAGAGTCCTTCATTGACTCTCTTCAAGAGGAATCTTGATGAGTGGATGGGAGATTGTAGGTTTACCCCGGGTATCACTTCTGTGTCACTGTTAGACAGAGGCACAGTATACTAACCTCGAAAAAGGGCATAGCAAAATTAATTTAAAATGGGTGGTGAAAGCCAAACATACTCTGGCTAGGCTTATAAATGCCCTAGGGCAGATAGCCTAGTATGAACCTATGAACCTATGTGTTCTTTTTTATGAAACAGACCACTTCCCTGAGGCTTGCGCTCACAGTGTGATAAGGGTCTGACTTTAGGATCAGGTTACAAGTTAGAGGTTTCACTCTATCAACTGACAGGTGATCTGCATACTGTGTGTCTGCAGAACACCCAGGCAGTTCCCACAACTCTCACATATGGCATATGTGTAATCTTTGTCAGTGGTTTGCATTGGATGATTATACTCCTGGACATCTTATTGGTGATGCCAGATATGCCCTGGAGCCATGGTTAATAACACTTATTGAAAATATCCAGACCATGGCAGAGAATAACTACAATTAGGCCTTGTCACAGACCTGTGTCAAAGACCAATGTGTATGGCCTGTTGAAGACTTGCTTCGACTATCTGGATATATATGCAGATGCGCAGCAGTAGGATCCTGGCACATGTTGTAAAATCTTTATAGTCTGTGTAGTGTTACACACCATCACTATATGACAAGCAGTTATAACATGACAGACACATTCAGAAGGATCAAGTTACAGACTCAGCAGTGAAAAGGGTGCCAGATGAAATTGCTGTAAAGGAGCCAGCTTCAGAGAAATACTATGGCAGAAGAAGGTTGGTGAAGTGTGCTGTGGCACTGATTAAGAGAAAGCTTCTGGTTCATAACTATAGTCCAGAATAAATCATTATTCAGAACATTAAAAATAGTGCATGCAAACCTATACCCAGAGTGTGCTATACTATGCACAGACTGTCCCAACTAAGACCCATAAGCTTATGAAGTAGCACAGTACAGAGGGCAGAGCACACTTATTATGTGGGGAAAACCACAGTGTCGAGTGCTATCTGTGGGCATTGTGTGTACAGTAGTGTGAGCACAATTTTTTTTGTGTTAAGAAACTGTGTTAGACTGGCCAGGGATTGGATACAGTGTTTATTGCTGTATGAATGTGTGGTGATGAGCAGACATCTGACTGAGAGTATATGGTACAACTCAACACCAGCAGATATTGCAGCACTGTGTCATGATCTTGTGGAAACGTCAGTGGTAACTATAGACCAGGTAAGTGCAGACCATGTATGCACCCTTCCACTGGCGTGCTATCTGTTGAGATGGCCATGGCCAAAATCCAGACCATTGCTGAGAACAGCAATGCAATATTTGGCTGTACACAGCATGAACACCCCATCTGCATGTACCATTATGTTGCCATGTACTTCCCTCAACACTAGGCAAAGGAATTATGGAGGTGGTAGCACATGTGAGCTGGGCTATGACCTCCCCCTTCCATACTAAACCTCCTCTCTGAATTAGGGGGTGAACTGTTCACAGAAAGTGCACCATCCAAGATGTGTGGCTGTACAGTGACACTTGCTTTGTCCAATCTCCCTATGCCATATATCCATGACGTTGCACAACTGGTCAGTGCACTCACTGAGATCATCATCAGACCAACACAATTTCTGTGTTAGTGCCTACCTGTCTTGGTTTTATGGCCCTGCACAAATGCTATGTAGCATCCATGGAAATAACTAGCTTGGGTAATGTACAATATCCGTGGGATGCTGGTCTACCTGCACAACATCCATTAGTGTTTGAGAGTCACTTGGGTAGGTATAGCTGGTCTTCTTGCACTTGGGTATCATCTTGGGTCTGTGGGTTGGGTTGCACATGTACAGAAACTGCATCCATAGAATGGGGCGGGGTTGTGGTCATCATGTTGCCTGTGTCTAACACTGATAAAATGACCCCTGACCAGGGCTTGTATTGATTGCCATCATTATCAAAGCCAGACAGTTGCCAGACATCAGGCAGCTGTATATACATAGTGGAGGAGCTTGATAATACAGCACCTATGAAAACACGAAAAAAAATCTCCAAAGCTGAGAAAGACCCTAAACCAATTGCTACAGCTCTGAGAATAAACTGCTACTACTTGAATAGTGGTAACAGAAAATAAAAGATAACATACCTTGTACTTTGGCCTTTGCAACTGAAACCTGTATTTCCCTGCAAAATGAAATTATCATGCTTATACGTTTTACTAAGCCACACATTGCTCTAGAATGACAGATCATTGTCCATGTTAAGACAGACCCACAAGGGACATCACCAACAGATATGAATTGTGGACTACTCATTTATGCACCAATAGTGAGCACTCTACCATGGATTGTGGAACTGTCTAAACCCCTATGCAGTGATTACAAAATCTCCCCCATATCTGTTAGTTGTGGTTCAGTCAGTGGACCACCTCCCATCACCCCCTGCTCCTGGCCAGGTGAGTGCCTAATCTTTGGCTGTACTGATAATGTCATTGGCCTATTGTCTGACTTGATCCTAAGCCCTTATCTGGCCACCAGTAGCCTTTATGTCATTAATAATGGTCTGCCAGGCATGGTCACAGAAGAGCTGGCAAGTTTTCCCACAGCTGATTATCCACCAACTGGAGAGATGGTGACCTTGTAGCAAAATGTCTCTGCATGGGAGAATGTTATTTTCTTTGTTTTCCACATTGTGACATGCTTTTCTGAAATGGAAATAAAATAGGTCTTTAGAAATGTTATGGTCCTAAGTGATATATCCTGATATAGCTTTACCCACCTGCAAAGTCTAGGGGGTGGTTCAGGCAAGAACCACATGGCACTGGCACACATATAAATCAGTGGCCATTCATGCATATATTAAGTATTCATGGGAAGGTGTATTTGCTTAGGTCTTACCAGCCATAGCCCAACCACCCCAAAAAAGTGAAGCCACATTCAGACAACATGTGATGTTGCCTCACAGAATTCCACAACTAAGGAACATAACTGTAACACAGGCCAGTGAAAGAGCATACCCTCAAACCATAAATCAATCAGTAAAAACTGGAATGTGCATGGAAGTAGTTTGTATCCAGGCTGTATGATATAGCAATAATATATAATGTATACCCTACAAATGTGACAACAGATTTAGTAAACCATGGATGATTAAGCAACATACCAGGAATATGTTGGTTGGTGTGTCAGGAGGTGAGTTGTGTAGAGGCTCAGCTGTCACTATTTGTGTCCATATGTGTGATGCATAAAGTTCCACTGCACTATTCCATTCACAGGGCTATTCATTTCCCTACTTACTCCCATTCACAAACATTCCACAGTATTAAGCAGCTGCATGGACTTGCACCAACCACTTGACTTACTGTCATGTACCATGTTCCAAGTATACCACTCACACACAGGCTGCCCCCCATACCCACAAACATTTTACACGTCAATATTGTAGCAACTTCTGTTGAAATTTACACCTGGTACAAGCTCTCAAACAACTTTCTTTTCACTAAACATTGAATGCTCTGTACTTGGCTTACATATATTAGTGCACTGTATCAACACATAGCAGTCATGAATGCAGTGCAAGAAAAGAGTTCACATCATAATAATCCCATTATACCCTGCACAGTAACAAACAAACAGTCAAAATAACACTGGTCCTCACAGTGGCAGGACAGTGGCAGCACTGCTGTACATTTAAACAACAACAAAATGAATCTCTACACTTACATACTGTCACGAAGATGCTGAATCAGCACAGAGACTTGACTAACAAGTGCTATCAACACATTGTCCACACACATAATAGACTGATTTAGAAACTGATACACAAATCAGCAGAAGAAGCCAAAAGTATTTATTGAACAAGATAAAAGTTAAGCACTTTCATCCCAAACACTGTGGGACTTCATCAGAAGTTTGTGCATCTCTGCAAGTTTTTTACATTGTCATCATACTTACATTAAATAAATAAGTTCTGCAGTTATTCCTGCTTCCCTAGCCTTTTGCCAGCTGTATTTGCTGCTCTTCTGCAATCTTCCATAGCACAATGAGGCTCATGGGGGATAGGGAAGCTTATGTTTTGCAAGTTCAAAGCTTTTAGCTTGGCAATCATTATAATGAGGAATCAAAACAGATAACTGTGCCTGAATCACACATTTTCTCTTTGCAGCAATGACCACTGGACACTAAAAGGCATTCTTACTTCCATTCACTTGCCTGAGCACCTGTAAAGCACATTGAGCATCTGTGGGCAAGCCAGTGACTCCTGCAGGGATGTGGAGAAGACTAGTTTAGTTTTATATCCTATGGATGCACCAAAAAACAAAAGTGCTATCATAGTTAGGCATCATGAAGGTAGTATACCCACTTTTCATGCCAGTTTTCACACCCAAACACTATTATGACTTTCTGTCTATTTGTGTGCTAAGCAATGGTGGCACCATAGTTGGTTGTGCCAAGCTAGCTGCCCAATGCTGACTGGCATGTGATAACAAAATCAACATGTGTGACTGTGATGAGACCACCATAATTCTTTGGAATGTGATCTGGTAAATAGCCATATCTTGAAATGCCAGTGATCATGGCAAGGCTCCCATGTGGTACGTCAAGGAGAATAAATTATTTCCATATCTGCTGCATAGAGACCACAGGAGGCACATTGCTGGGCACTCCTAGTAGGGTATCCAGTATAAAGTAAATGCCTGGCACAGTCTTGCCAGGTAGAGTCAGATTCCATTGGCATACCCCACTCATAAACAATGCCAGCACCACTACAATAACCTGTCTTGGTGCTATCCTGACTTTCTTAGCTGGTTGAAAGAAGACATCCTACTAACCCACCAAGACATAATGCAAGTGTTCTTAATAGTTCACTGTCCTATATTTTGTTTAGTATGTCATATATGCTTGCATTCGACATCTAATTAAAGATTTCCTTATTTTTTGTCTTTTTTTTTTTTTAGTCGATGAGAAAATTCAGAAATTTCCCACCTTTACCAGAGGAAATGGAGTAGCTATGTAGTTGAAGGACTGCATTTGATTTTGTGACACATTTGGTAGTATTCAGTAGTATAGCTTCCAGTTATTTGTACAAGCTGACAGAATATGTTCTTCTGCAAGTGGCATTATTTAGGCAGATTAATGCATCATACATATTACCAGTGTCAGTAATTGTATCTCAAATGTCAAGGTATGTACAGCTTTTTAATATAAAGTTAAGTTTGCAGTAGTGGGTACCATAACAGTTGTATAGGTGTGGCAGCTTTATGATATTACATATATCATATGTTACGTAAAGGCACTGTTCTTTGTACACAGAGAAGCAGGACACATGACACAGGCCCTAATTTGACTGCTCAGTGGCCTGACAAGTGTTATGTGCTCTGTAACACTGTATGCATTCTAGTATATCATAGCTTTCATCCTCTTAACACAAAATATCTGGACAAAGCCAAAAACAATGGGGACAAAGACCCAAAAATAGGGACAAATTTTAAATATTGCTCTTATAAACTGAGGATGTTGCTGGAGTAAAAGGTCCTGTGTTAACATATATTTTCTGAAGGATATGAAGTCTAAAACTCAAATGGCTGTCATTATTTACTGAATTCAAACATCACTAATTTGCCACAAAAATCTAGAAAACCACAAATTTTATGAGGACTAGACCAAAAATATGAGGCAAAAATCTGGACATTCTAGGAAAATCTGAAGAGTTGAGAAGTATGCATTATATCCTACCATACTCGCATTCAAATAGGCTGCAGTTTATGATGTGTCATAGTAACATATTTAATGCTTATTTATTTTTCATTTGCAAATTGCTCTCATAGTCATATGCCACATAACTAACAATAATGCTTGCTTTCTCTCCCCTCCTCTTTTGCCACTATCCTTCATTTTCATTTTTTTTACTTGGTGCTTGTTATTTTATTTATCTACATTTATATTTTAATTTTTTCAGAATTTGCAATAGCTGTACTAGTGTGGTAGCCTAGGTCTCTACCCCCTACTGAGCCCTGCCTTATCCTACCAGAATGCAACCTGGTTTCAGTTCTACCTCCCAATCAAGTGTGGCAGGATGCAGCAAGGTTGCCTTGCCTGCTGCCTTTGGCAGTCGTTCACTGGAGAGGATTCTTGCTGTTGTTAACTCCAGTGGCATTACTAGATATGTAAAATTTGTTATGCGGCAGGAATTGGTATATGTAGTAAGGGAGTTGTAGTAGACCAGCAGCTGGAAGTCTGCGAAGATATCCGGAAAGGGTCCTTACATGTCCTGCAGAGTAGAATCACTGCCTTGCCCTGCCTTCACCACCTTAGACAGGGCTCAATGTGGGGATTTCTCATGGTGCTGACTGACCTCTCCCTAGATCCAGCAAAGACATGTTGGACTAAGGATAACTATACCATCTTATTCCCCATTCACATTTTCCACATCCTTGTGAGTGTCAAACCCCCTTGAGTTTGTTGTTCAATCCTCCCCATCACCAATGTCTTCCCTTTATCTGGATGTCTATAATTGTACTGTCATCCCAAAGGGGTGCTAGCATCACTGTTGTCAGTCTATGTCTGTGTTTTGTTTATTTGTGCACCCCTCTTTCTAAACTGCTGTCACTGTCTTACCCTTACATCCTTCCACATTTTTCCTTCTCAAAAAAAGCCTGTTCCTGAAAAAAAAAAAAATATATATATATATATATATATATATATATATATATATATATATATATATACACACACACACATATACATACACACAAAAGCCTGTTCCTGAAAAAAAAAAAAAATATATATATATATATATATATATATATATATATATATATATACACACACACAACCTTTGTCCCTTTCTCCACTCCCCTGTTTCCTTGTGTTCATAGATTAGTACTAAGCTAGCTGCCCTTGTGAGCTGTTTTAAGCTTAGACAATTATCCATTGGGAGACTCAAACACTGCACCTTGTGTTTGGTAAGGCAAACACCTTAACCATTAGGCCACCCTCCTAACCCCTGCATGGTCCTGTACTTGCTGTATCCATGCCTCCATTTTTCTATCTACCCATCCCCAGCTTTAAAAGTCAAAAACATATATATATAAACATTGCTGAATACCAATTAATGTGGCATCATTATATAATATATGTGCACCCACTTAAGTGTATCCAAGCTACTTATTTCCCAATTTTCTTTGTGTCAGTCATGGCCACAATGGTGGGATTCTCTCTTTGAATCTCTCTCTGTGTCTCCATAGACTTGCCATTTTTTGCAGGTGAGTTTCTAATTTATGGTGATTTGACCTGTGAAACTCAACACAGTTAATCGATAAATGACTTTGGAGGCTAAAGGCATACTTAGAGTAGACTTTGTTCAATTTAGATAGGCATGTTTATGCATCCCAGAGCAGGTTACTAGAGTGGTAACAACAAATCAATGTGAAATATAATGCAAAATGAATTAATTATTATTAATAATTACATGCATTAGCATGAATGGGAAAATGGATTAATACAGAAAATATTTTGCAATACATATAATTATTGGGTGAAATAATATTATGACTCCTAAATGACTTAATTTCTATTTATAGACTGAATCAGACTTTCTCACTTAATTGACCACCCACTGTTAAACCACTTTTGCAGTTCATTTCTAGTACAGCACTGTGTTCAGCAGTAACAAATGTGTGTTGTTTTTTTCTTTGTTTCAGAACAAGTAGCAGTACTGAGAATATCCACACGACTTTGCTCAGTATTAATTGAATTGTATTAATGAGTGTATTATTTTTTTGCTGTGTTACCATTGACTTGTTAGAAAATGTTAACATTTTTCCTACTGTTACTGTAGTAGTACTTTGGTGAGTTGGATTTCCACCGAGTATCTCCACATTACTCTAATGGTTTGTTTTGCACCATGCAGTGTTCAGTGTGTCTTTTTGGCACATATGAAAGAAATTTAGCATTCTCCATAACTAAGAACTGCATGTTCAGTTCAGCTTTGTTACACTTTTTAGTCCTGTTCTAATGACTTGGCATTTGGGCATATGACTTTTATTTATTTTTTTTAATTTGTTTACCGTGAAGGTCCACTGAGTCAAGTTGAACCCATTTTCAGTAGAGGCCTGATGAGAAAAGCTCCACAAGAACAGTTACTTACAATACAATATTAACAGCAGCAGAATCACGCAAGCCTTTAGACTGTTTAGAACATATAAATTCAACAAGATTCAACAAGTAACTAACAGTGCATTGTAAAATTCCAAAAGTACAAAATGTGGAGTTATACACAGGTGCTAATGTCTTAGTTAAACAAACTAATTTAGCCTATCAGTAGCTTAGGTTCTAATGACATAGTATGAATATTAACAGATTATACAGTCAGAAATATGAAACCTATAACTTCAGTATTTAGTTCAGTAGGTATTCCACAATACAGGGTGTAAGGAAGTTGTAGT
This sequence comes from Protopterus annectens, assembly GCF_019279795.1. Taxonomy (NCBI): domain Eukaryota; kingdom Metazoa; phylum Chordata; order Ceratodontiformes; family Protopteridae; genus Protopterus; species Protopterus annectens. The sequence continues at coordinate 639,743,571 of NC_056735.1, read as the reverse complement.
AAAGCAAAAAATGAAAACAGTAGGTTGCAGGTTGAAGGTTTTGATAGACAGGGGAGTAGTTAATGGTAAGGAGAGTGGAGGAAGAGTGAGTCAGGTTTTGAGGGGTGTAGTATTGGTGCATGTACATTGCCATAAGAAGGAAAGGTGTTGCTTCAGGGTTTTTTTTGACGCTAATTGGATTGCTAGTGGTCTTGATTGATGGGGGGAGAGTGTTCTACAGTCTGGCAATAGTAAAGGAGTAAAGCATCTGGCCAGCTGATGTTTGTTTTTTCTAATTTTAGGAGTGGCTGGTTTTCACATCTGAGATGTCTCTTTTGGATGGTAGTGGGTAAATAGGGTGAAAAGGGCAGGGCAGTCTGCTGGCTTGAAGATAATTTTGTATGCTGTGATTAACTGCAGGTATGAAAGATAGAGTGGAAGTTCAAGCCAGTCTAGAAGGTGTAGAGAACAACAATGATGGAAATTGTATTTTGAGTTGATTGTGAACTTAGCAATTTTATTGTAGCACATCTCAAGTTTTGATTTCAATGAGGACTAAATGTTGGTAAGAAGAGGGGCACCATATGAGAGAGAGGGTAGAAGAAAGGTGGAGGCAAGGGTTTGTTTGGTGGAGTAGTTGAGAAATTCTTTGGTGTATTTTTTTAATATTGTTGTGTATGTACTGGTTGAATGTAAGGTGTTCAGCTATGATTATGTCTAGTAGTTTTGTATATGAGACTGCCTTATGGTGGTACTATTCTGGGCCTGTATGGAGAATTCATTTTTATTTAGAGAAGTAGTATTTTTTGGCGGGTGAAAGAATGAGTTTAGTTTTGTTGGGATTTAGGGCAAGATGATTGTTGGTCAACCAGGTTTGTTGGTTGTGAAGGTATTTGGGTAATTTGTTGTAGTTTAGAAGTGGAATTAGCAGAGCAGATGATGGTTGAGTCATCTGTATATTGAATTATAGAACTTTGAGTAAGGGTGGTATGAAAGTTGTTGACAGAGATGCTGAAAAGAAGGGGAGCCTTGGGGAACACCTGTGGTTGTATTAAGGAATGGAGAGAGAAAGTGCTGCCATTTGGTTAATTATTGTCTGTCTGTGATGTAGCTTGTGAACCAGGCTAGAGCGGGAGGTGAGATACCTAGGTTAGACACTTTAGTGAAGAGAAGAGGGTGGGAGACAGTATCAAAGGCCTTAGACAGATCATAGAAATAGCGAGGAAACAATTTTACCCTCATCTCAAGCCCAGTTGACTGTATCCATGAAGGAAAATTAGGGCAGTTGTGGTACTGTGGCCTGGCCTGAATCCGTGCTTAATGGGGGATAGGATTTGGTTGTGAAGTAGATGGTTGAGAAGTTGAATGTGGATGCATTTTTTTCCAAAAGCTTAGAAACTGGTGAAAGAATACCAATGGATCAGAAGTTGGTAATGTCTGTGCTGTTTCCACTTTTATGTAAGGGGAGAATATATGCCTTTCTTCAGATGTTAGAAACATGGGACTTGTTGTTGATAGACCTGTTCAAAAGTATGCTGATAGGATAAGCAATGGAGATTCCTGCAATTTGTAGGAATTCAGAGTAGGTTGTTGGGGGCATTAGTGCAAGGTTTGAGCTTAAGGAGTACATTTTTTTTATTAAAGTGGTAGGTATGGGAGAAAAGGAAAAGGTATAGTGGTGTTTTGAGAGGGCTGATTTCGATATGTGAGAATAGTATTAGAGTTGATTTGGGGAAGGCAGTGGCAAGATTGGATATTGTGTTTTATGCAGTAAGTGTTAAAGGTAGTGGCTAATACAGTAGGCATTTTCTGTGGATTCAGACAAGGATTATGTTTTGAGCTTGGGTTTAGTATGGAAATAATGGAGTTCCAGAATTGTTTGAGGCTTTGCCTATGTTGAGTTTGCAGATGTAGATAGTGTGCTTTTTTCTCTTTAATAACTAGACGCTTAACTTGGTTGTGGAGTTGTTTGAATTGGAATGTACCATTGTTTCCAGGCTTTGTCCCTAACAGTCATGAGTTGCTTAGTGGGTCTTGTGAGACAACTGGCATGGTTAGTTTTTAGTCTTTTTTTCCAGACTGGTGTTAGATTGTTTAAAGTCTCCAGAAATGTTAAGTTGAATGATTCAACAGTCGCATCGAGAGGGAGGGTTTTAGGGGATCCCAGTTGAGGCTAGATAAAATTTCATTAAAGGTGGCTGAGTTAAAGTGTGATAAGTTTCTTGTTAACTTGTAATAGTGTTTACTTGATTTTGGAGTGGCTTTGCACAATATATAGCCAGGGAGGTGGTCACTAATGCTGTTGGGTATGTGCCGGCAACAGCGACATTGTTTGGATTGGAGACTAGGATCCAGTCCAATATGGATCCATTGTCATTGTTTCTTTTAGGTCTGGTTATATTGTGAATTAATTGTGTAAAGTTGTGCAAGTTAATCTTGGAGGGGGGAGTGTTGTGGGAGACATCGAGCCAATGAATGTTGATGTCAACCGGGATGATTGTTTCATTATCTATAGTATTTGATATCCAGGCAAGAATTTCTTCTAGTATAGGAATGTTATTGCCTGGGGGATGTACAGGGCCATGATGCAGAGATTTTTGCAGTTGTTTATTTTTAGGAAAGAAATGATTATTTCTGCTGTGGAGAACTGTGGAATTGATTTAGAGTATGAGACAATAGTACAGATGTTAGGGAAGAGTATTGCTATGCCTCAGCCTCGTTTGTGGGGTTGATCTGATCTTAGGCAGGCATAGTCTAGGGAAGAAATTTGATGTCTTTTATGTAACTTTTAACCATGTTTCAGTGACTGCTATTACATCAGGTTTGTTGTGAGATATCTAGGTGTAAAACTCTGGGATTTTATTTCTGATGTTTTGAAGGTTCAGGGTAGTTAAATTTAGAGATTTATATGACTTAGTGAAGTGAGTAGGGGAGGAGGTGGGGCCAGGGTTTCGGTGAATGTCTCCACATTAAAGTAACTTAGAATGTTTTTTTTGGGGGGGAAACTATTGGTTAGTTGTTGCCATTTTGAGTTTGTTTGGTAATTTAACAGAGTGAGGTTGTGGGTGTTGTTTTCCAGGGGTAGGATTTTTATTTTGGTAAGTAGAAAATATTTAGAGCATATAGGCTAGGGTATATGTTAGAGTAGCTAGTTAATGGTGGGGTTTGTGTGGATGTAATTCAAGTTGACTTGAATGGTTGATAAGCTGACTGGATAAATGTTAGATTTGTCAAGAGATAGGAGCTTACAGAGAATGACAGAGGAATTGTGTAAGAGGTGGGGGACATGGCAAGTAGGGGATTAATTATTTGTTGTGAAATAAACTAATGGTATTAGTGTTAGAGGATGCTAGTAGACAGGATATGCATGTAAGATAGTGGTGGATGTGTAGTAGTATGATATGAATGTATACATTGGTTTGCTAATTGGAGGTAGTGTGGGTGGGATGTTAAAGATGGTAAGATGTACTTGGTAAATTGACTGGAGATTGATTGCAATTGGCTGAAGAGTGAGACAGGGTGGAGGTAGGGCAGAGTTAGGGTAAGAATAATTGTAATTGAAATGGGGTGGGTGGGAATAGGGGTAGGGTAGAATAACAGAGAGAGCTGTGCGTAGTGAGGGTAAACAGAGTGGGTCAGACCAGATCACAGCTGGCTGCAAGAAAGACAAAAACAATGTGTCCTGCTGTAATTAATGGCTGAGAAGGCAGTTGCTTGTGCTGAGCACTTGAAAGTGATCAGAGGTGAGTGAGAAAGCAGAATTATAGGAAAGTGCGTGCAAGGTACAAAACGTTTTATGCTGTTAGGATTAGATAGTGAGCACAGGGCTAAGGTCAGTAGGTGGGTGAATAACTTCATAGGGTATATAAAATGACAGCCCAGGAGAGTAGAATAAAAGATAAGAAAATTAAGAGAAGGGAATAAATGAAAAGCTATGTAGGGTCAGAATATAGGACAGAAAAGGTGAGAGCAGAAGTCTGGCTTGGTGATTTGCTGGTGGCCTTTCAAGATCAGTTGGATTACAGATTTATGAATAAATAATAGCTATACCTTAATGAAAGTAGGCTTTACAGTGGAGCCATAGTGGTTGTTTAATACAGAAAGAAGATGCTTGATGCCAGGCAAATGTTGCAGCTTGTGTACTTTTCTGTGTCTTACACCAGGGCTTACAACATTAATGAAAGTTGACATTATTGTGGAGCTGTAGTGGTGATATAGTACAGAAAGACTTAATGCTTGGTTCTGGGCAAATGTTGTGGCTTGTGCACTTTTCTGTGTCTTGCATCAGGGCTTACATCATTAATGAAAGTAGGCTTTACTGTGGAACCATAGTGGTCATTTAGTACAGAAAGACTTAATGCTTTGTGCTGGGTGAATGTTGTGGCTTATGCACTTTTCTGTGTCTTACACCAGGGCTTACAACATTAATGAAAGTAGGCTTTACTGTGGAGCCGTAGTGGTCATTTAGTACAGAAAGACTCAATGCTTTGCGCTGGGCAAATGTTGCGGCTTGTATACTTTTTGGTGTCTTACACCAGGGTTTACAACCTTACTTATTCTACTTTAATCCTTAGGGATAAACTATCAATGTGTAGAAAACAAATGTACACCACTGGGACCCAGACTGGAAAGCTAGGTAGTCTAGAGTGATCATTTTTTAAAATTACTGTAGTTTAGTTATTACAAGGAATGCTGTTCTAATGGTCACTATTACAGTTTCAAGTATCTATCTGTCTATCTTTCTAGCTATCTGTCAATCTATACATGTTTGTGAATGTGGTAAGTTTAATGAACCACTGTATCCAGCAGATACCCAACAATTATATTTTATTCTATAGATCTAACAGATGGCATTATCAGTGTTTAAATTAACTGAAACGGTATCTTCCATGCTTTCATCACCATGGCCTTTCCAGCAATGTGTTGCACTTAAACGTCCAAGCCTGCAAACATCTGACAGGCTAAGATTTTAGCTCTGACCATCAGATATCACAACCAGTTATATATTTACAACAGGCCCTGCCTCAGCTGTTATACTCCACACCTCCAAGGTATTCAGGAAGACTCCTGTTTACCTCTCTGATTGATCCCCACTTGAGGAACTAGTTTCCCTTTTTTGCTCACAGACTTCCTCCAAATCCTTAGTTCCAGTGTTTGTGGAGTTGTTTGGGGTTGAAATGTTGGCATGATGGTTAAAGTGTTTACCTTATAAACACAAGGTACAGCATTTGATTCTTACATGGGGTAACTTGACTAGACTTAAAATGGCTCACAAGGTTAGTTAGCCTAGTACAAACCTATGTTCCCAAGGTAAAGAAGGATCTGTTCCTTTATAGTAGAGAATGGATGACATAGATCTCTGCATAAGATTGTATAAAAGACCGAGTATAGAGATAAGACTTAAAATCTTTCTTGGTAGCAGATGGTTTCTGGACTAGAAATATTTTAGTTTTAAACTGCTGTGGCCTATCTGAGTATAGAGATAATGCTTCAAATCTTTCTTGGTAGCTGAGGGATTTCAGACTAAAATTTTTTTAGTTTTGAAATGCTGTGGCCTATCTTACTCTAAGATGTGCCTCCAAAGATATGTACACCAAAGGCAGCATTTTACACTATAAATGGTGTAATTAGAACAGAGTACAGAAGGCTGATAACTTCTTTCAACCTAGATGAGATAACTTTATATATCACTTGTGCTAAGTAGCATTTTTTTGTGATTACTAATTTTACACGGTGGTCAAAGGAGAGGTATTTTCAGTCAATGTCCCAATGTCCATGACGTCTGTATCATTTCAGGGAGGGGTGGCAGCTATATTGCTCATTGAAGATGGGAGTTGTTTACCTAATGTGACAACACATTTTTTTTACATGTAATTACATCTCTTTTTTCAGTATACCATTAGTTTGTAATGATTAGTTCTTGCATAGGTAATACTATATCAATCAGAAATTTGACAACAGCACACAACTTTCACTCATCAGCAAACTGTGTTAGACCTAGATCTAGTTTTATAGTTTGGAGGTTGGAGAAGTACATAATAAAAAGAAGTGGTCCCAGCAACTTGCCCTGAGATACATTATTAGTTCCTGGTTTCAGAAGAGACACCTACTACTTTAGCTATGTTGGTTCTATCTTTCAGCTAGCTTACTATCTATCATACCAGTTAAGGGTCTACTTAAGGGTCTACATTTAGATTATTCACCTTATTTACAGTACTGATGTGGTGATGATGTCAAATGCCTTGGTTAGAACCAGAATGGCTATGAGGACTGAATGACCACTATCCATTGCATCTGTGACCTCCCTGATGAGTTAACTAAATTAAGTAGACATGATCGTCCTTTGACAAAACAAAACTGCAGAGTGTCTAAGTGCATGAGATTTTGATATCATAGCTTATGAAGTCAGATGTAATGCTTTTCATGGCCATGCAGAATAGACTTATTATGCGGATGGATCTATTACTCCTAAAGGTCTGTGGCAAGGCGTCCCTTATGAAGGAGCTTGACAAAGGTAATTCTTGCACTAGGACTTCTTCAGCCCTATTTATTAGTATTCTAGGTCATTTGTCTGGACCCATGAATGTCTTATTTTTTAAGTATTTAAGAGCACAGGACAATATCCTATGTGATTTTAAGGGTGTAGGAGATTCAGGGATTTATGGAAGTTTGATGACTGTTTCCAGATTAAATGTGACACTAAACTTAACTGTAATTATATTAGATATGTCTTTTGGATTAGAATACACAGTGACATTTTGGGTTAGTTCAGAACACTGCTGGGTGCCATTTCTTAAATTTCTGATGTAATTGAACAAGGATGTATAATTATGATGTTAGTTTCAGTTTGTGTAGAGCAACAACCTTCCTCATAGTGTTTAATTCTTTATTAATCATTTTGATAGAGTCTTTAGTATGGTTATATTTACATTTGTTATCATATTCAGAAGTGTTTTCTTTTGTTATATGGTTATTTATACTAGTGGACCACCAGTGTGGTTGTGTTTATAATTTCACTGTATACTTGCTTCAAGGACTGACAGATTTACATATTTTTTTCCATGTGAGTGAAGCATTCTGTTGCATAAGTGGCAGTGGGTGCTGCATGTGGGCTGGTGATATTACAAGGACATTTTAAGAATTTATCATAGAATTTAATTAGGTGTGTTCATCTGCAGTCTATAAAGTCAAATGTGTTCATGGGAAAGGATTTTGACACTTTAAAGAAGAAGGTCAGTAGTTTGTGATTGGATTTAACCAGGCATGGGATACTATAGAAGAGATGCGTGTGGGAACAATGATGGTACAGCGGAAGTCTAGAGTGATTCACCCTTTAATGGTCTGGTTTACTGTTTACTATGAGTTCTAGGGAATTATCCTTTATTAAATCCAGTAATTTCTGGGGATTCCCAATTTCTGAGATACAGGTTGACCAGTTTATCAATGGATAATTGAAATTCCCCATCATAAAAGTATTTTTCATTATGGGTGCTTCTAAGAGTACATTTAGGAATATTACATACTTGTCTGGTGACATAAATGGCATCCTATAGCAGGCTATAAATTGATAATTTCTTGTATTTAGAGTAAGTTATTTATTCTATTATTTACTTATCTTCGTTGACTAAAAATTCTGACTGGGATAGATGCCTTTTTTGAAGTGGAAACCCAGGCAGATGAGCTGAAATGTTCACATACATAGGCAGTATAAAGCAATTTTTCATTTTCAGCATTTGGAGATGAATGAGTTTAGTTTGTGGATCTAAAGTATGAGATGATACAGTTCCCACAAGTCCACAGCATCTCTCAAATATGAATGCATAAGCTGTAAATTCAAGTGGGCAGGGACTGTTATTTTTACAATAAAACTAATTCTGAATTATGCAACAAACATGGATATTTTTGAATTTTAGGAGATCCTCAAGATCAGGCATCTTCTGAATTTGTTATTAAGACATTGAGACATTAAGTACAACCTTAATATAGTTATTATTTTAATGCCAGTACATGAGCTTTGCCTAAAAAGGGTGCTATGTTGGCAGCAGAGGCTTTGAACAATATGTAGAAGTCATGAAGTCAGAAGTATAGACAATCCTTTGTAAAGCAAGTCTATCTGTCTACCATCTCATCCCAAGCAGATACATATTGAACACTCCAAGAATGGCACCATCTACTTAGCACTTGTTGAAGCCAATTATCCTGTCTTAGGCATTGCTTTGGGCCAAGGTAGGATTACAGTTAAGACTAGAGTCTTACCTGAACTTGAATCATGCATGGTGAGATCCATCATATCTCTCTGCGTGTCACTCATAGTTGAGTACCTCAGGTCATTCCCACTCACATAGGCTACCATGAGGTCATATTCATATTTGCCAGGTGTGAGGGACTGAAGACACTTATAAAATTATGGATCCTGCTACTGGAGAGACAATTAACTGTTACTCTGTCCTTCTTCAACCTTGTAAGCATGGAGTCAGTTTGCCTGAAAATGGGTTCACCAATTATAGGATATTTTTTTCTTATACTAATGGATTCAGTGGAAGTAGACGGTTTACAGCATGCAACCTGGTAACTATACTATGCATTGAGGTGGTGGTTTTGGGCTTGTAGATTTCTGATGAGATTTGGCCATTCTTGTTCTAGGTAGTTTGCTAAATAATTTTTTTTTACAACCTCAGCATATATTGGTTTGGTATGTCGCTACAGAAGTGTGCATGTTAATATAAAGTGCTCACATGCCATTTTTTAAAGTAACTGGGTGGCCTACCTGTTCAGAAGATACTTACACATCTTCAAAATGTTATCATGAATGTTTGGCATTAGTTCATTGTGAATATCTGACTGTTGCTGCATGCATAAGACTGTCAAGCTGTATGAGGTTGACAATAGAAGTGGTCTCCCATTTTTGCCATGTAGCCTATGTTATATAAAGGGTGAATGACACTAAATATCTAGTTAGTATATTAGTCAATACCTGCAAGGTGCAAGTATGTTAAGTACAAGAGTTCACAATAACCAAGCTAGCAGCAATGGCAGCAGTGACTAGTTTCAACACCAAGTAGTTCACATTACCCAATGTAGTAGCAATGGCAGAAGTAAATAACACGCCCACAAGAAGTTTAAGCAACAAGCAGGGCAAGATCTACAACAATATATGTGATACAGCAACATAGCAAGTCCAGCAACAACAGTGTTTGACTGAGCCTTAAAGAATTTTCAAGATGACTTCTTCACAGGGATCTCTGCAACATTGTTATATACTACAATTAAAGGAAGAGTAGAATGGAATGAAGGCCGGGACATAAAAGAGAAGTAAAGAAATCTTCTAGTAATAGAAACATGATATTTTCAGCACTGTTTTTTCATTTATATAAAAGATCATTGGCTGGATTCAATAAAGCCTACTCCATCCATTTACACTGTGTGCACGTCATGCCGAGCACCGTTTTGGATTCAGTAAGCAACTCATCATTGTGTGTAGACCTACGCACAACCACACAAACAAGGTAAACACTGCGGCATGCAAATTACAGCATAAGCAGTTGAATTGTATGCTACTCAACGAATCCAAGATGGAGAAGCTATTCAACAAGCTATAAAGCAACCATATAGACTCCGTTCTGTTTTTTTCCTGTGAATTCCAAAACCTATTCAAATACAGCCACAGAAAAGAGTCTGCACAAAAACGATGTTAGGGGCTACAGTTGCTTTAATTCATGTGCATGTTCACCAGGCTGAAGTCTATGGTGCTGCTGCTAATAGATCAAGGTCAAGAAGGAGAAGAATTTTCAGACTCCAAGTAACTTATCACAATCTACATGATGTGGAAATTGTAGAGCACTACAGGGTGGATAAAGACACACTACAGGAACTCTGCAACCTCTGTCATCCTCAACTCAGAGCCAGGACAAATCGAGGGGAACCCATCCCAATGGAGAAAAAAGTATGCATAGCACTTTGAATTTTAGCCACAGGCACCCTTCACAGACTAACAAGGGACATGCTGGGGATGTAACAGGCATAAGGATCCAGAATCCTCCATCATTTCTTTAATGCTATCCTCCAACATGCTAGTGACCACATATATTTGCTCTGTACTCCTGAGGAGAGGGACAAAAATATGCAGGAGTTCTACCCTGTAGCACACTATGCTGATGTTCTGGGTGCCATAGATTGCACACATGCAGAAATTAAGGAACCACCTGGGGACCAGGGAAGGCTTTACATTCATAGAAAGGGCTTTCACTCTGTTAACTGCCATATTGTGTGTAATGCCAATGGAATCCTCTTGAATGTATGTGCTGGCGACTCTGGCAGTTACCATGACTCACATATCTGGCACAGCTCCCAGTTGTATCAGATGTTCACTTGGGGGAATATCCCACAGGGTCATTTACTGGGGATGCAGGTTATGCATTGGCACCATGGTTGTTGACACCCATCAGAAATGGGCACACACCTGCTGAAGAATGCCTTAATGAGGCACAATCTCAATTCAGAAATATCATAGATTATGTGTTTGGGCTGCTGAAGTCACAGTTCCAGTGCCTAGATACATCTGAGGGAGTGGTGCAATACAATCCAATGACATGTACTGAAATATTCACAGTATGCGCCATGCTACACAACATCATCCTAAGAAAACAGCTTCAGCAAGATCAACAAGGGGAAGGAGCACACATCTAACCACCAATGCCAAGGTCACCACAGCTACACACAGGTGAATGGTCAGAGGGGGAAGCAGCAGCTTCTGTGGGTGTAGGCAGACATAGCCATAATCAATATGTCCTTGCATTGGCTAAGAGACAACACATAGCACACTCACTTACCACTTAAGAGCCTAAAACCTTCCCGCTATGCACATACATATAGTAACATTGATGCCAGGCAACTCTCACAAACTTTACCTCCCCATATATTGGCTGCATACTGCTTGCATCAGACAGAGTCAGCACTGAACTAAAACTGTTGCAGCTGCTGGATTTACAAGCTAAGTGCTGAACCTGGAAAGTATTGTGTTATAGTAGGAATGACTGGCATATCCTTGCATTTTGTTACTTGATAATGTAAGCAAGTAAAAGGTGGGAGATTTGTACAGAAATGACCTTAACATGTGACAGCAAAGGCTTATTTGACTTATATGTATCCATTATTAAGTAGTTGGCCTCAGGCATCAAATATTCTCACAGTCATGCCTCTCAAAAGTAGTGATGGTCACTGCATGCCCTCAGATTAGCACCATATGTTTGTACTAGAAAATCATTTAAGAGAGAAGTTAGAAAGTAAAGATACACATTGCAGTTTCACATATCACAACCCTCACAAGATCATTCACAATAAAGTTGGAAAATGTTGATGCTATCAACTGTCTAACTTTCTAAGATCAATATAAGACAAAGGCACAATTACTAGTTCAACATCACAAATGCAGATATACTAAGCACTAAGTCAGCTATGCACCCTGAGCATCAGACTCAAAACTTATGTATCCCTGAATCCAAAAGATGTAAAACAGGGATATGGCACAGTTCTCATCACTTGCACACAGGGTGTTGGGGGTGCAGGAAGCCTAGGCTGACACAGAAAATCAGTGAGGTTGTGTGAGTAAGAAAGAGAAGCAGGCAGACATTTGGAAAAAGCAATAAATAGCCAGTGAGACAAAATGAGTTTTAAGCTGTATGGCTGAAGCATGTGACTGTTGTGTGAGTGTCTGTAGGATTCTTCCATGTGAAACAAGTATGTGAGTTTTTGCATGAACACAACCAAGCTCTGTGCTAGCTCTTCATCTGGCACATCCATGCCCACAGTTAGATGCACTGCTGCTACATGAACATGACTGATGTCTGCTGGACAAGCTCCACTCATGGGTACACCTAGGACCACAACCCCATGGCCTGCCTCATCTGTGTGTTGACAGCTCACCCACTGATGGAGCAGTGGAAGTACTTCCCCTATGGGAGCATGATCAGGCATGGGCATTTTGGCTAACAGCAAATTATGTGGCTGACCTGTGTCCATGAGGATGCCACCCCCCTCCCAGAAGACATTCCATCACAGACACCGCTCATTCCAATGGGTCATTCATCTGATCCATTGAATTGGCAACGGGGTTGTGGCAGTCACACATGTTATCCTGTGTGACATCTATAACCCTAAGCATTTCTCTGGACCTCCTATGGAAACATGCCTCTACCTCCATGATGACATATGTACATTGAGTGGCATGGGAAGAGACACCTGGATCAAGTGAAGGATGGACAGCAGGCACCTCTAATTACCCACCTGTATTACACCTCACCCACAGTTTGACTACAGCCAGAGTCAACAGGCACTGCAGTAACTACACTTCTGTGATTGACTGTCTTGCCTTCCACCTGTCCAATATCTGTGGGCTCACTGGAATGGGTAGGTTCAGGCTTACTGACTGTGTCCAGTGGAATTTCAGGGGATGGCTGTATGTCAATTTCAGTGTCAGATTCAACCTCTACACCCCCCTGACTGAGCCTCTGTTTGGCCACCATCATCATCAGAGTCTGCTGATACTCTGATATCAGGCAGTAGCGGTCCCACACGTCCACCGTCAGGATCACCTGTGATAATAAGCAACAAACACAGGAACAATTAATACCTACTCTACTATAGTCCATTGCATGCTAGCAAACTAAAAGTGATGCCCCTATTACACACTATAGCAATACACACAACAGTCCTGACATCAACTTTACACACTAAAATATTTATTTGACCTGCTCATAAGTACTGACATAAAAATGTTTGTTTTTCCATGTACAGATAGATTATGGTATGCTCTGTATGCTAGATGGTCCTGGATGAAGTTAATCAAAAAGTAAAGACAGCATCATCACAATTAGCAGTAACACAAGGGGTAATACGTTTTCCCATTTATAAATCCATTAACTATACTTTCACCAAGAACTTAAATGACAGCTCAAACCTAAGCCCATGTGTAATCAATCAGAATGTGTTGTTAACTGTAATAATCTTCAATCTCCCCACCAAAATAAAAAAAAAACAATTCTGGTGAAACAAAACTAATGCATTGATTTAAATTGATTTACTATTCAACGGTATTTAACAACTGAAATATACATGCCTACCTGGAAGGTCCTCCTAGGACATGCTTGCTGTCCCTGAAACAGTAGTGCCAATGTCAAGGACATGCTGTTCCACACTTTCCTTGGAGCCATCTTGATCCCTAACAGTGGAAAGGAACTCTTCATTTGCTGTTAGTGGTGAATTTGTAGCAGGCTCTCCCATGTACCCTTCTGATCACGGCCAACTGCAGCTGCTGTCCTCCATGCAGATGAGATCATGTCAGTTGCTGTGTAGCACACCTGGTCATATGTTTTGCTGTGGCTGCCCACTGCATTAACATCTGCAACAATATGCTGCCAAATCTGCATTCTACCTACATGTCTCCATGCCCTCTCTCAAGCAGGAAGGCAACATATCACATAAAAGCTTCAACAATGACCTGATTTTTCAGAGTCAGTGAAGGATGTTTTTTGAGGATTGAGACACCTGGGTGGAATAGACCTAGATGAAATAAAAGATAACAGAAGGATAATACACATAACTATCATATAAGTACAAAATAACTGTTCCCAGATAAAACAGAAAAGGTAGGATTTCAGTATTCCCCATTGGAAAAACATAAAACAGTCTAGAGATCCAGAATATGAACAATAGGCTGGCTGCAAAAAAGGGAGAGTAACAATAGCAACATATCCTTGTTTGTGCCATAACAGAAATGTAGCTTTGCTCCCCCACCCCCAAAATAATAGGCAAATGACACATTTTGCTAACAAACCATCTTTGACATGCTAAAAGTGCTATCAAATGAACTGTCTCTGAAAGATGTCTACACACAGAACATTCAATATTAAGGTATTGCCAATCATGTATACTTATGAAATGCCCTGACAAAATGCCCATGTTATTAGTACACTTCTAAATAATGTATATAGATACAAAAGAAAAGCCTTAGTATACACACACACACACACACACACACACACACACACATATCTATCTATATATATATATATATATATATATACATATATATAAAACTATTAAACATATTTTTTACATTTCACCATATGCAGTATATAGCTGACAAAATGCAAGCATGCCTTTTCAAGTTCAGTAATCCTCTGTATAGATATATTCCAATGGAATAGCTTATTTTCTGTGTTCTCCACATAAACACGTCTCCTCACATTCAGTTTCCCTAGCTACATGGTTGCCTTTTTATGGTGTAGGTTCAGGGCTGTCAGTACAATGAAGATGCAAATGAGGTGTGAATTAGAACTGCTGAATCCTAAATACTTTGCTCCCTGTATCAAATGTAAACATAGTGCAGGCACTCCTTCAGTGCTTGTTTTTTATGGATTGCAATTGTGAATGATTAATGGTAAGGAGAAGGAAAACACAACAGCAATGCAGACTGCCCTACATCAAGTGGGTGTGTCAGGTTAGACTTATAAAGTGTTAGATGTAATTTTGTCAAGGTTGGAAATGTAAGTAAGCAGCACACAATTCACAGGTTCTGTTCATTAACATCCAACCTCCCCTTCATTTTTTGGCAACTGCATATTATGTTATTGCCATTTAATATCCTCAGACAGTTTAAGGACAATGATATACCATGGCTTACAGACTACATGTCTCAGATTACAGGTCAGATACAAGAAGAATGACCAACAATCACAGAGAGGTAAGAAAGAGTTGCATATTTCCAAACAATACTCATGACTGGTTGTGCAATCACGTAGTGCAATACATCCAGAAATATATGTACAGATAACAGTTGTATTGTTTCATATTACTGCAGATGATGATGCAGTTGATTGTATGCTGAATGACTTTGGTTCCTTGCTGCAAAATTGTTTGTGTGGCAAAGAAGGATAAGACACCCTTATTGTGTTCTGATGGTTCATTGGAGTGAGAGTTGAAATCCAGGTCTATGTAGAAATATTTCATGTATACTTCCATTTTGTAGTGTTTATTTCATAGATTGCTTTGCTTCATTTGAACTACTTTTTCTTTTTATTTATGCTTCATTTCTCTGTTTGTGTGGCAAAGATGGATAAGACATCCTCACTGTGTTCTGAAGGTTCATTGGAGTGAGCGTTCAAATCCATACCTATGTAGAAATATGTCATGTGTATTAACATTTTGTAGTGTGTATGCCACATATTGCTTTTCCTCATTTCAACTAATTTTACCTTTTTTTCTTTATCCCCCCCCCTTTTTTTGAGGCCATTGTTTGCGCTATGCATGGCTTAGAGCAAACACAAGAAATGGAGAAAATCAATGCAAGGTTTGGCTGTGCTTATCTTGTTTGTACAAAGTGCGACAGTGCACAAACTGAACTAATTGCCCACCCAGGAACCAGACAGAACAACTGCAGAACACCTGCAAACAGGGCATCTGTAAAAGGGCAAAGATGAAAAACAATACACTGGTGCAGTTTCTGCATTACATCACACAACTGTGCTTAGTGGTGTTGCACAGCAGTTAGCAAGGTTCTCCAGCAGCTGCAGCCATCAAACACCTGCAAGCAGGACTCAGACAGCCAATAACTGAAACTAGATGCATTCAATTAATTCCTTTGGGCACTACAAAAACACCCTAAGCAGCATTGCATGGCATTAACAGAGAGACCTTAAGAATGATTAGGAAATTAGAGAAGGTCATGTAACTAGTCATGTGGCAGCAGATTAAAATGTAGGGCTGGAGTATATATGGTCCTGGGTTCTAGTACAGGGTGTGCAACCTTTTTTTTTACTGTTGTGACAGTGCAGTTTATAACAATGAACTGAAAAATAGACAAGTGTTATTTGAACATTCTTATGGCAACAACTGTAAGAGTAGGACAGCCATAAACATGGTCTTGGGTTCTAATATGGGATATCCCATACACTTTTACTGTTGTTCCACTTCCCATTAAATTCCCTCTTACTTATAACACATTAGATAGTAGAGCTGACATGAATTATATGTTTGAGGGATGAGACTCCATTATTGTGTTTTTAGATGGATGACTGAGAGTATACTGTCTACTATATTTCTATAAGTATTTAATTCTGCTATCTGGACTTAATTACCCAGGACAAATACTCAGCTGGATCTATATCCGATAACCTTGTCAGGTCACACACACATACATGTGTAAGCTCAAACTGTCACCTGTATTTATGTATGATTCCTGAGTATTTCTGAGCAGCACTTCTTTTCTGGTAAATATGGAAAATCGAATACAACAAATGAACCAGCATTAATGTTAACCATTCTTGGAGAACCAAAAACACAGCAAAGTAAAAACTCCAAGCTACGGGCATGCTGAGAGTAGAAACAATTTATTAAATCCACAAAGCTTTCAGGAACTACCTTTCTTCAGTGTGTACATACAGCAAAAAAAAATCCATATTACTTATATTGTCATTAAAAACCATGTGACACAGCCAATAAAACAACAAAGCAATAAGACAATCAATTTATATTTATTTGAAGGTCTCATTAATTATAAGTTGATTGTTTTATTTTTTTATTGTTTTATTGGCTGTGTCACATGGTTTTTAATGACTATATAAGTAGTATGGATTTTTTACTTCTTTAAATATGTAAAATTAACACTGTGTAAGAAAATATTTTGTCCCTTATGCCTAGGTTTGAATCCCACAGTGCAAAAATCTATTTTCTCAGTGTATAAAGGCAAAGACAAATGTGTCACATTATTACATTTATGCCCCCAGTGCATGTCTGCAAACCTAACTCACCTAACAGTTACCAATATATATTTTAAGGCCATATCAGTAGACACCCCCTCAAACTAAGCTCAAGTGTCAGATTAGCCTTCAAATTTCAATTATATCATTGTTCCCTGCTTGGCACTGCTGTGCTCAGCTTAACATCACACAATCACAGTTGGCATTGTTGCTCACATTTGTGCACAACAGTAAATGTGATAACTGGATGTAGTGGGAAAGCATCAGTTTCCATTGCTGTAGTTTGTCTGGTAGATATGGCTAGCATTGGAGAGGAAGGTGCCAAGTTTAGGACACAGAGGAGGGTGTCCAGGAGTAAAGGATATTTACTGGACTCCTGGTAAAGCACCACAGCTAAAGGCTTCTGCAGGGGGACTATTCTGGCTCCCAGTACAAGCCTGAGGTGTAGAGTAGTTTGGCCCAGACTGCATCCAGTGCCACTGGTATCCCACACACTGGAGAGCAATGTATACATCATTTCAAAGACCTATGAGAAAAAGGGATGCTCTCAACCATTTGTTGCATGAGTTTGAGACTGGACATCCCATGGCTGTGTAAGAATGACAATAAGAAAGCGCTTGTAAGAATTAGAAAGCTAAGTACTTTTCCTACCTCTTCAGCTGACATATACTACTATTTATTTCATCTCTAGTGTCCTTCAATAACAGTCTCATCTCACTAATAATAATCAACTCTCTCTCCATGTCATTAAATTTCCCTCTTGCAAATTGGTCCTCCTCATCTTATTGTATTACTCTCCTTTGGCAGCACAATACTCTATGTTTTGTCACCTCCACATATTATGAGAAATATAGTCAATATTCTGAATAGATACATATTAGTTTATTTGATAAAGGCTATCCACTTCTACAAAGTGTCTTGCTACTTGCAGCATATATCATATTATTGATCACAATTTATCCTAGCAATAGTCTATAAATGTATTTCAATCTGTTGTGAGGATTCTTATTCCCTGTATGCATGGTACTATACCACAATCTATTTTAAAGTGTTTTATTTGCTGTTTTTTTATCTGTTGTGGAGATTTTCTCCTCTTGTATATAATTACTCACTGACTAATATTTAAATGTTTTTGAATCTGTTGCAGAGCGTTTCTCCCTTTGCCTCTGCTGAAAATGAGCCACTGTCTCATTCGAACTTTTCTGGTTGTCTAAGAAAAATAAATAAAAAATAAAAATAAATTTGATGAGTAATCAGGGTATTACTTTCAGAAATGCTCTGCCTAGCTGTAATGCATTCCTGCAGGGTATGATGCTACTGTGGTGGTTGATGAGAGTTAAGGACAATGCCATAAAAAGTAGAAAAATGTTATGGAATGATGAGGGGTTGAGATACATTTTAAGGAGATGTATATAAGTAGCAGGCTATTTGTGAATGTCTGGTGACAGATTAGCATTGTGTTATGACTGCAATGAAATTGTCTTTATAATGTCTACATGATGTTATTTGGAGGTTTGAATGGAAGGAAGATATGGAGATAGTGAAAGTTATGCATGTTATAAGGCAGGATCTATGCTGCTACTTAGTAGATTCTTTGAGGCAAGGGCTAAGATATTTCAGGATAGCTCACTGTGGAGTATGAGGTTGAAAGGGTTAATGTTATTACAGAAATGTAATTGTGTTTTTTTTTTTTAACTATACATGCAAATATATGATTGGTGGTCGGAAGTAAGGGTAGTGTTGACAGCTGTTATACAGATACTACCAATATTGCTCTGTCCCTGAGCTTTACAGAATTCTCATAATTATTTCCTAAGTAGCAGCTTCTCAAAACACACATATTTACAGCAATGAATAGTAGAATAGCTGGGTATAGAGGGGAGTCACCACTAATGGAATCATGGTGAGAACTATAGTATGATGAATGCTAAGAGTGATTGGGGAAGGTATGTAGAAAAGTATAAAGTGCTGCAAAGAAGGGGTGAGTGTAATTGGGTTTGCTGCACTAGCAGCTATTATCTCATTATTAGTTCAGATAAAAATAAATTAATATATACTTATCTTACATACTCATCAGGAAAAAAAACAGAAAGAGAAAGAAATTTTGTCATTTGTGTATCAATAACAGAGCCATATCAATAACATGCATCAGCAGTTTCGTAACCACTTGAATTAAAAAAAAAGTTTAATGCCAGATTCCTTAAATTCACATTGGCAGCAAACCCCTTCATCCATAGCTGCTTTACCCCTTCACTTTTCACCTTGGAGAAAGGGAAAAGTTGAAAGACAAAACTCCCTGAAGTAGCCTCATTCATAAAGAATGCTTTCCCCAGTCATCAGTGGTCATCATACTTGGTATACACTACCACTATGTGTGCAACTACAGAGTGTACATTGTAAACAAGTACTGTTAGCATCCACAGCATTTTACCAGAACTACCACATTATGCATTTATTCTTAAAAATATCTGCACCTTTTTTGAAGTGAAAAATACAAAAAATGCATTGTTTACACATATTTTGAATGCTGTATGCTAACATAAAATTAGATTAGGAAAATATAATGCATCTATATATGATGTGGATTAATACAATAAACTAAATACTGACAGTTTTTCAATCTGTGCAAATTACAGGAATGGATTGGAGTGTATGTGCAGATAAATAAAAGAAAATCGACAAACTATGGTGAAAATGAATTGGTCATTGATGAGGAGTCTGAAGAGGAAGAAGTCGATGGTGGAACATGCAGTGGGTCTCCAGTTTCAACAGAAGAAAGCACGGATGAAGGAAGAACTCAGACATTTGTAGAACATAGTTGTTTAACATCTGTTAGCAGTCATCAGACTGGTGTCCCATACAACATTACTAGTGCAATGAATGAAAACATATATATTCGTTTATAAAGCATTGCTGAAAGGAGAGCATTAGTGGACAAGAACTTACATCAATAACATATCCAAAAGGTTTTTATGTTTAATAGATAATTAGACACATTCTAATGGGCACTTTAAAGAGGATCTAAAGAAAGGGAAAGAAATGGAAGGAGAAAATAAAATAAAAGTACAATGTATTTTATTTAATTTGGTAATACTCTCTTTAAGTTTGATAAACTGCCAGATTAAAAATGTCAGCTAATATGGCATAAACATTCACAAACTGCATGAAAAATGTGTTATATTAATAAAAATGTTGCTGAGTTCCCCTTGAAAACTAATTTTAGACAGGAAATTTATATTGCAAAAACATACAGGCATCATTTTCAATATCTTTAACAAGTTATTTGTACTTCTACACATTAGCGCATTTCCACTATTGTGATGTATTAATGGCTATTCATTATAACACTATAATTATGATTTTTATGTTATTTAAGTAGGAAGTATTTATTTTCCATATAAGCTGGCTCCCTTACCACTATTACAAATTCAAGAAATATTTCTAGTTTCAACTGGAAAACATTACCTTTAATGTGAGCACTTTCTTGAAACAATGGTTTTATGGTTGTGTTACTTTTAAGCATGGATCAGTTACTCTAAACTCATATGCATGAAATACACATCTGGTTAGCATTGACTGATTTTTTTGCAGGAAACAAGTCCACTGGGATCTAGAGAACACACCAGCTGACTGCTTCCCAGGTGACTCAATACTATTAAGCACATCCAGCATAGTATGCTTATTTTATTTGCAGCATTTTGTTTTTCCCAGATGAATCCTACTGAATTTACAAATGGCTTGCAAATACTTTTGTAGCTAGCCTTACACAGTTCACTTAGTGGAGTATTTTTTCTGAGCATCTCTCAGAAACTTTATGACTTAAAGAATGCAGAATGTTTGCAGCAGTTTAAATTGGCATTCACTGTATAAAGCTATACAAAGCATGCATACTTAATAAGAATGCATCTTTTAAATTTGCCTTTTAATAGTTGTAAGTGGCAGTAGCTGTAAAAAAATGCATCCCTTTCCAAAGTGTGAAGGGTTAAAATGTTGAGTGCTGAGTACGTATTTTAAATGATAGGTGCGTGGTGAGGCAATAGCATGAGGTCTGACTACAACATTTCTAGCTACATCTCTGTATGCAAGGAGATCCATGGTATCATTTTTACATAGTAGAAGAGATCAGATTTTGGACAGAGACAGATAGTGTATAAAGTTTAAAAAATAAGTACTTAATGGTACAACAGATTCAAAACTGCCATCACACAGCATAGAATGAACTATTATGTTCAACTTATTTTCATTCAAATGGCAGAAGAATGACTGGGAGGAAAGGGAACTCAACTATCTTATTTATATTTTGGGAAATGTGAGGAAGCACTCGGCCTTACAATTACCGTAGGTCAGTAGAGAGAGTCCAGAATCACACCATCTTTCAGGTAAACAAATGCATGAAAAGAAGATGGCACACAATGAACTCACAGGGTGGACAGCACAGCGATGAAGATATGTCCTGATGAGGTAGCAGTGTCAAAAATAATAATAAGATAACTCTAGAAAATATGGAGACATAATGCTATTTTTAAGACAGGTGGGAAAATGCTACAAATGAAACAAAGTGATGGTTGCATAGTTGCATTGCTGACTCAAAGCTCAAGGTTGTTTGATTTCCTTCTCTTTTTGGATACAGGAATCTGTTGTCCATCCTGTGCCCAGGTGAATTTTCTGTGGTTGATCGAACTTCCTCCTGAGATCCAATCATCTCATTAGGTGAAACTGTGATCCCCTGAATTGCCCATAGGCATGTACACAGTATACTTCTGAGTGTCATGGGCGTTCTGTGGTGGACATGCATTCTATCCAGGGCTGGCTCTCTACATAATAGTCACTGCTTGCTGGGATAGACTTCACCTGCCTCATGACCTTGATATGATAGAACAGTATCACATAATGAATGAATGGATGAGGTAAGGGAGTAAGTAAGTAATCTGTCCACTAGTAACTAGAGCAAGGGCAAACAGGAAAAGTATAAACTAAGTGAGTTAAACAGTACTTGCTTGTTTTCTGATTTAGTTTTTATGCTTTTGAAAGACTAAAATAGTTGAACTATATCAGTATTAATGAAGTGGTGCAAACATTACCCCTCACAGATTAGTATGTGCTGACATCTCCATCCTCTATATATTTATACTTAATGAAAATGTATTTGTACAGAAATTCTTTTTTGTAGAATATTGCTGACATGGAATGCAGTCTCTGACCTCAAGAGTTATAGAACACCATTCATATATGTTATCTCCTCTTTTTTAAATCTTCTCTGTAGTTTTGAAGAGTTGGAAATATATATGATAATATGGTATTTTAATGTGAATGGTAATTTATTCTGTTAATCATTCTGAGATTTTCTGGAGCACAACTTCAAGTGAACATTAACAATGGGAAAGAGAAAAATGTATGTACAATCTAAACAGATTATTTAAAAAATTGCAGAAGCAAATAGCTGATTATGAAAATAAGCATTGTATAGCTTTTAAATAAAGGGATCTCTGATGAGGTAGGTTGACGGCATGCAAATATGAGAATTAAAGCATGTAGGCAGTAAACATTTGGAGACAGATATTACAGGCTTCAAACGTAATCAGAAAAAATGCCCCAAGGTCCAAAGATGATTCAGAGAGCTGAGTGCCTGGACTAGGGCAAGCATCTCATTGATATTTATGCACTCATATATGTTCCTGTTGTCTCACACCCCCTGCACTTTTATCCATCCTGAAACTGCTCCTCAAGCAAAGTCTGAAGCATCTGTTGTAAGTGATAGAGAAGGGGAGACATGGATTTAAGGATATCTGTTGTTTTCACCAAAAAATTTCTCTTCTGAAAAACCCCTGTACTGGGACCTGAAAAGGTAAAGGGTGTTGATGGTGAGACTAAAGATATTTCAAATACCACTGTACCTTTCTCAAGTGAAGTTTTGCCAGGGATGTCATGAGAATCATAGATGCTGTGTGATCCAAAATTCTGAGGTATTCTCTAGCACTGACTAAAGTCTGTGTAGAAAACCTTAGAAACAGATGTAGAAAAAAGATATATTTTTTTCCTGTGGAAGAAAATCTCTTTGAACTGAGGTGTCTAGTTGACATCCCAGGAACACAACCGTGTGGGAGCGAGGCAAGAACGAGTTTTGAATGTTCCTTTGGAATCTCAGCTTGTGCAAGGGATTTCTCACACAACAGAGAGGAAGAGAGAGAGAGAGAGAGAGAGACTCCTAACATTTTAAAAAATACTCTGCAAAGATAAGCAAGTCATCTAAATATGGAGAAATGTGGATACCCTGTAACATGCAATGAGTTATAATTGGAGCCAGACACTTTGTAAACATTGGTGATGCAGCTGATAGTCCAAAGGGTAAGGCAGAGAATTGATAATGTGATCCAGACACTCAAAGCCTTAAGAAATGCATAAAGTCTGGATGAATAGGGGTGTGATGATATGTCTAGTGTTACCAGGAAACTTGAAAGAGGAAGAAGAGGTAACAGGTTGTGAAGTGGCACCATTTTGAATGTGGGCTATCACAAACAGGTTTAGGAAAGAAATATCAAGAATGGGTCTTGAATCATTTCTTTTCTTTTCTTTCTCTTTTTTGGCTAAGAACATCCTTGAATAAAATCCCTACCCCATCTTGAAAGGAGGAACTGTTTCTTTCACTCTTTAAGACAGCATGTGATGAAGAACAGGAGGAAACAAAATAGTCTGATCTACAGGATGTGGAATAACCCCGCAAAAGGAGAAATGTCCTTCCACTGCCATCTGTAAACCTGAATCAAGAAGCTTGCCAAATCATGGCAGCATAATAACCTGCTGTGAAGCTCAAAAAAAAAAACAAAACAAAACAAAAGATGTGTTCTTGCTGTTTAGTAAGCACAAAAAAAGAAGAAAGGAAAAAAAATAACCAGCAAAAGCAACTGCAGCAACAGTTAAAGGACTTGCTATTTTAATTTCCCCTCATTAACTGTGGCTTAAAAAGCTGTATTTGGTGAGGGGGGAAAAAGTAATGTAATCGTGTGTGTATGTGTGTGTATGCATGTGACAGAGGCAGACAGAAAGTTGGATTGCATGCATACCTCTCAACTGTCCAAATTTTCACAGAATGCACAGATTTTTGCCTCCAGTTTTTATGTTCCTCAGAAAGTTTGTGGCTTTCTGATTAATCACTGGGGAGTGAAGTTAATAATGACATATATTTGAGTTTCAAAATTCATATTCCTCAGAAAATGCATGCTGAATTAAAACTTTTTACTCTAACAACTTTCTAAATTTGTAAGAGCAGTTTTTAAAATGTGTCCCTATTTTTGGGGCATTTTTACCCCTGTTATTTTTGGCTTTGTCCAGATTTCTTGTGTTACTAGGTTGAAAGGTATTATTGCATGCTTTACTAACTTCTTTGCATAGCAAGAAGTTTTCCATCAACACTCATTGTTTAAACAATATGAAGTATGAAACAATACCGCATATTATTATTGACTGACTGCAATCCTCAATGATTTACCAAAATATCAGATATTGCACGAGGACAGAGTAAAAAATAAACAAACCCAGGGGCAGTTGACAGGTATTTTAAAATATTTCCTTCAGCATTAACAGTAAATTTGAAATAATAGGCAGAGGAACTATTTTATATCAAAAATATAAAAGATGTATATACTGAAAAAATAAAACAAATATTAAGCAAGGCTATCCAGCTACAGAGACTGGTCACGCAACTCCTCTGGGCAGTCTATTATTTTCCCCAATATCACCCACCCTGTTAGGCATCATTGTTTTGTTATCATTGTCTAAAATAGTATATTGACAAAATTTCATATTGCACTGCAGTATTTGGATTCTAAAATGAAAAGAAAGATATAGTTAAAAGAATTTGAAATCAGTTAAAACTCATGATAGTTACACTTCTTATATGTAGTGGTTGTTTGTAAACACGTGCAATGGTATAAATGACTTTGAAAACAATGTCCATATGATTGAGTACCTAACTGCAGATGTACTTTTTCTGATGTCCTCTATATGCCCTTTACATGTCTTTTTTAGAAATTACAACAGATGTTAATCTTGTTATTGTCTTCTAGTCTTGTATGCCATTTAACTTACAAAATAATTCATCCAGACTTCTTATACTTAAATGACCATCAAAGATTATTATTTTTTTATTTTATTTATTTTATTTTGTTTAGCTGGTGGAGCACTGGTCTAACACAAGCAAATGTAAGCTGGGTTTCAGGATGCAACAAGGACAAATATAGCAACAAATGCAGTAAATGCAAAATAAGGTTATTATTATAATGAATAACTTCATTTTAGGGAAATGACATTTCATTGCATCCCAGAAAAAGTCTTGTTGTACAACAATTTTGTATACAACTGAAATCAAATTACATAATATTAGAAAAGTATTGTTACATAAAATTGGAATAAGCTAAAATGTGTGAAACAGAATGTGATACAGTCTCAAGTACACGCAACACACACATATACTGAAATTTATCAAAACACCCAAACATCAACATTCCCAAAGTTGACCAAAAAATGTAGACTTTGTAAACACTGACATGCTACTACAAATGTACCAGGTAACAATCTTGATGAATGCAAAAGATAAACTCAAAAAACTAAAATAAAACATTTATTTTGGAATAGGGTAAACCCACCTGCATTCCTTATGTTTAAGGCTGTGTTCTCCACAACACCTGCTAATTACATTAACAAACTCTCCCCCACACCTCCTGTTAATTATATATATATATATATATATATATATATATATATATATATATACACACACACACACATATATATATATATACACCAATTCTGAAATTGCACAATATCAGAGAAAGGGCATATTCCCCTACCCACAATATTGTGAGGTGTAACACACCTGTCAAACATTGATTTAGTCCATCAAATTTTGTCATCTATACAGATGTTGACCGATTACAGCGTTGACAATATTATGTGGACTCATGTATAACAGAAGGAAGAAACTGTTACAGAGGAAGGTGAAGTCCCAAAATTGAAAAACCTCCCTTATTAGCCTAAACAAAAAGTTGAGATCCCTCATCAAAACCTCTAAAGCCAGCTATGAAGGCAGAATTGCGGTAGACAGTAAAAACAACCACAAAGCCTTCTATAGTTATATCAAGAATCTCCACAGCAATACCAAAGTTTGCTCTGAGTTACTGCACAATGGTACCTCCTATACTGAGCCAACAGATATTGCCAAAATACTGGCCCACAGATTCAGTGGCAACTTTACCCCCCCACAAAGGACCAATCACAATACCAGAAGAATGCTGGGCACCCAGCATTACTGCAGGACAGGTTAAAGCTGCATTGTCCAAGAGCAAGAATACAGCTTCCATGGGACCTGACAATATCCCTGGCTGTGTTCTACATGATCTACAAAGTGAACCGGCACCACGTCTGTGTGCCCTGTTCACTCACAGCCTCACCTCAGGCTTTGTCCCTACCGAATGGCACCCTGCTACAGTCATCCCTCTCCATAAAGGGGGTGCGACTATACAGACCCTGGGAATTATCACCCCATTAGCCTAACAGTCTGATATGTAAGGCTATGGAGCACATCATCATGGACCTAATTAATTAACAAGGATTTAGGTAATCTCCAAACTCCAGATCTCATGCAATTTGGTTTTATGAAAGGTAGATTATGCCTGCTCAACCTGGTTGACTTCTTTGAGTCAGTCACCAGAGCTGTGGATGTGGGTAAGGTAGTTCATACAGCCTACCTCAATCTGGCCAAGGTGTCTGATACAATTTCTCACTCAGGGATTATTGATAAACTCACTAAACTTTGCATCAACCCCTATATCACTAGATGGGTTGCAAATTGGCTCACAGATAGAACCCACAGTGTGAAAATAATGGATTCCAAGTCAGACCACTACCAGCCACTAGTGGAGTCCCACAGGGATCAGTCCTGGGTCCTCTCCTGTTTGGCATCTTCTTCTCAGAAGTCCAGGCCAACAGGGATGGACTCTGGTTGACCAGGTTTGCAGATGACTGCAAGCTGGGAGCCATTATTAACTCCCCAAGTGATGCAGGCATCCTACAGAAAGTCCTCACTGAGACCAGTGACTGGTGTCAAAACCATGGCCTTAACTTAATGCCAAAAAATGCATCATCATCTCCTTTGGGGAAAACTCTGTTCCCATAATTACCACATTGATGGGAACCCACTGAACACTGAAGGCGTTATAAGAGATCTGGAGACACAGGTTGACAGCTGCCTCTCCTTCGATCACCATATTACCACTGTGGTCAGAAAGTCCTGTGTGACACATCTCATTACCAAGGGTTTTGCATCAGGAAGAAAGAGATCATCATATCTCTCTACTCTTCCCTCATTAGACCAGTCATCAAGTATAATGCCCCATTTGGCATGTACCTCACTAGACACCTGCAACAGCTAGGATAGATGTCAACATTCTACACATTTGTTTTCTACATGTGGATTTAGAAATTATAGAGAATGTTAACTATGCATTTTGCCACTCTTAAGTATTCATTTTACTTCACAGAAAACTAAATTAGCATAAGATTTTTCCCAGACTTCATATATTTAAATGACCAACAATGTTTGAAATAATATTCCAAAAGACCACGTAATATAGATGTACAGTAAGCAGAAGAAGTAAAACATGCTTTGCCTAATTACAATAACTTTTTTCACATTTATCTTTTGATGCAGTACCATATTTTTTCATATATGCTGTTTTGACATTTCACAATTAATGGCATGCTAGGGCAAGTCCTCCTATCAAGAATTAAGCAATTTCTATATGGTCGGTGGTTTTACTATGTGCTTCTCTGTGTTAAAAACATAATTCCCTCAAACAGGCATATTTATTTGTAGATAAGTAACCAGTTCAAGACATTATTGGCAGGCAGCTATAATTATAAATTTTCTTCACTGCAAACACAGACTTGTGATTTTTACTACCACTTATGACCCTCTAGTGTCAACTTGCCCATTTTGGCATACTAACTGCTGCATTATCAATCACTGTCCTGTTTATTAAACAAAGAGAACTACCATTGTTTGTTTGAAACACGTACAGCTTCATATCTCTTTCTATCATTATATTTGGTAGAGTATGACACAATGCATGAATGTAAGTATCTCTCCACCTCTCTCACTCATGCTCTGTCTGTTTCTGACTCTGTATGCATTTTCATCTCTTCGTCCCCCAGTAGCTGCCATCATTTATCTAAACCACCCATGCTGCAGTGAACACAAATGATGCCCAATTCTACAGTACAAGGGTTCATGACATTCATGGGCTTGCAATCTCCTAACATGCATTCATGACATTCACGGGCTTGCAATCTCCTAACATGCAAAACAAGACAGAAATTAAATTATCATAATTAAGGAATATTATTTTACTCTTAGTTTATTTTTTTCTACACATACTTTAACCATGGGCATTAAACTCCAAACTTAAGCCACTGATGCTACAGATACACTCAGTGCTACTGTATGAACTTTATAGTTTATGACAATTTCAGCTAACCTCTCTACCAGTGACAGTACCAAAAAGTAAAAGAATATTAGCCTTTTGCTCATCAGACAAAGTCATTAAATATCATTTGGCTTCCTCTGACAGTTATGTGGGCTTTGTGGAATATGCCAGTTGTGAGATAGTAGCACTAAACATTCGCTAATCGTTTTTATGTCAATGTTCTTGCTTCAGAACCAAAACAAATATTGTTTCTCTGAAACAAAGGCCATGAATCTTTATGTAGTTCCGTTATGGCATTTTACTACAGATTCAACATCATAACCCCCATACAATTCTTCATTCATCATCCAGGGCACATTGTTACTCACATGAAACTAGTAGCAAGAAGTGTTAAGTGACTCTGCTTCTTTGCATTATATTTTATGGAATGGAATGGGCATAATGCGGCCATTTCTAAACATTTTACTCCTAGTTTTTTAAAGGCCCTCAGGAACTATGTCATGGATATACTTTAGTTTCATTCAGAAATAAAGTAATTATAGTTATGGATCAATTAACCTTTGTCATGATGTGTACACCGACAGCACAAAAACATGAACAAGTCAAATGTTAAGATGAGCATTTCAAAAGAATTTTTGCAAACATATCAATCATTTAAAAGTTATGAGTCCTTGTCTACTGAGATAATATTTTTCACCTTTGAAAAATTTCTTTGCTATTTTAAGCAGAGCTTTTCAAAGTACAATCAAATGGATCCCTTATCATGAACCATACTATACTATTACAGAACTCCATTTGCAAATTCTGTTCAAACATTTAATTTTCATGCAAACCTTTTTAGAAGGAGTATTCCAGTGACAGGGACAAACCATGACAATACAGTTATCACTTTAGAACAAAGATATCTGTAGTTACCCAATCAACAATTTTGTATTAATCCATAATTACACAATCTCTAAAATTATTCACAATATTCTGGGCACATGCTGATCCACCAACTCCACTACCCCATTGGGGGGATACCCCACATCCCTGAGTGTAGAGATCTGAGAATGCACAACTGTGGAGAAAAAAAGAGAACGCCACTTTTGGCAAAACTTGTTTCACCTCTTTTCCATCAATTGTACAGCACTTGGGGAAAGTGCTGTTGATGGCTAGACAGGAACCCCGATATTCTGATTTGGGGAGACAGATGTATAATCTAGCCATGTTTAAAAACTCTGGAAATAATGTGCTAAGATTTTGTTATAAGTCAAGCTAAATTTTTAACCCAAATGGATATTTTTTGGAGAGTTATCTTTTGATATTTTTAATGTGCATCTCAGAAGCTAATTTCAAAATAATACTAAACGAGACACTGGGAAAAGAATATGTATCATTTAATGAATATAAGGATTAATATTGATACATTTATAGGATCATAGGATCATAGGTGTGCACTAGACTAATGACCACTGAAGCCTTTTTATACCTAATCCCAAATCTCTGACAAGTTCTGCTACCCTTGGCAAGTGTAAGCAGGTGTTTGGAAGATGAAACATCTGCAAGCAAAGGCCTGGAAGATGAACCATTTAAAGGCTGCTTTTGTCTATTGCAGACATAGGTGCCAAACCAGGGATGAATTTCCTGTTCCTCATCTAATTGTTCAAGCTACACTTGAATTTGGTTAGGGAGGAATTCTGTTTCACATGGATGGAGAGCCTGTTCCAGAGAAGAGATAATGTCAGGGGTACATACCTGTCACTCAAGCACACCTTATTTATAGCACAGGCAAAATTTAATTCTTTAGAATGGGAAATTTTGGTGCTGTTTTTTTTGTGGGTATGCAGGGGGCCATCAGGGTGGGGGTCTGACAATGCCTTGTATGCCAGGCATAGGTCTCCTCAACAGCACATAGGAAATAGAATACAGAGGGAAGGGCTTTGAATAGGTCTGCATAGGACATGTTATTGATACTCTATATTTTTAGTGAGGAACTTCCGTGGATGTTCCAGTTGCTGGATGTGCCTGGTTTGGTATATACCAAAGGGGGCATTGTACTTAATGATAGGTCTGATGAATGCCGAATACAGTGGAACAATGACCTCCTTGGACCAAGGTGCTATACCTTTATTTATAAGTTGCGCAGCATAGAATGATTACCTCACTATTGTAGACAAGTGGTGGTCAAAGGCTAGATTACTGTCTAAGGGTGTTATCAATTTGATAGTTACCAGAGGTGTCTACATTCCGAAAGGATACTGTTATGGATTTCTTGGTATTTAGTTTTAGTCCATGGCACTTCTGTGAGAACATTAATGTTGGTGGTAGATTCTAAAACTGCTTCTAATTGCAATCATCTGCAAATTTGGTCAGCCAGAAGTCCTTAATGTTGGCCATGACTACAAATAAGTAAATGCTAAAGTGAAGCAATCCCAGGACCAGTTCCTGAGGAACTCCACTAGTGATTAGCCTCTTTGAAGAAGTGGACTCCCCAGTTCTAACTTTCTGGGTCCTGTCTATCAGCGAGCTGGCTATTCACTTGGTGACATAAAGGTTTATACGTAACCTCATCAGTTTGTCATCAACAACACCCAAGTGGGGCATTGTGTCAAATGCCTTGGCCAGGTAAGCAATGTGAATTGTTTTGCCCTCATCCATTGCTTTGGCGACCTCCTCAAAGAAGTCCCTCAGGTTAGGTAGGCATGACCTGCCCATGACAAGTTTATTCCAGTGTCTAGAGATTTCCTATGTCAGTATTTTTAACACCTTTATTGAGTTATCACTTAAGACATAGGCAAACATACATTTATATGAAAGAAAGTAAATCATGTTAACATGTTTACACTTATGAATATTATACATCATAAGCATGTTTTTTATACAATTATCATCAATCCAGCATTACATAAATTGCTCAGTTCCTGCCTTCCCTTAAAACTCACTCCTCTTCCAAAACACTAATCTGCATTCATTGTTCCCACACTTTCCATTGTTTTCTATGCAGTCTGTTCCTACCCTTTTCTAAAGATCCCACTTTGCGTTCTTTTATCTCTGTTACAACATTCACTACTTCAAGTACAGTTGACTTAGACTTTAGTTTCCATTTTCAAGTAATTGCTTTTTAGGAAGCCACCACAATTGAACTTAACAAGGTCTTACTATGACGAGGCAACTCAGATCCGATATCCCAGCTCAAAAAAATAATTTCCTTAGTTACACCCACTTTCTCACCCAATATTTCTGATAGAGTACTCTCTGGGGAATTTTTAAAGTCTGCCAACTCATTACACTCCCACTTTCTTTCCCAATCTTTTTTTTATTTATTCTCTTTTGTTTACTGGGATGGTCCGACTGGACATTCAGGTTTATTTTTAGCAGGGGCTCAGAGAGAAAAGCTCCATTAAAGTTACAAACATTACAGAAAAATTAGAGAGAGAAAAAAAAAGCATTCCAGTTTCTTAACAGTAGAAATGGGATTTTAGAATCATGAAATGGGAAATGCAATCAAGACAGAGGTTAATGCAATGTGATTTTTGTAAAAGTGTTAAGCAATAATAAATGTGTTGCATTTACATATACAGCACTATATACATTTTATTTACATACAAATGATGAAAAGCAGTACATGGTTATAAATGTTGGCAGGATTTATTCACATTATATATAGGATAAGAAAGAAGACCTGCAGAGCTGCTGGTTGGTGACAGTCTGGAGATCTGAGATAGAGAAAAGTAGTCATGGGGTGAACAAGAACAGAGCCAGCAGGAGTTTAGATGATGCTTTAGGTTGTGTTTAAAGCTAGATGCAAAGGTTCCAGTAAGTTTAAACGTGTGTTATGGATTTCCTGGGTCATTGAAGGGGGGGGGGGTGTCTTTAGCTTGCAGGAAATTGGTATGGGATTTTTGTCTGTGGTGATTTGTATGAGGAGAAGCTCAGGTGCATTATCCTGTTTCATCATCCTTGAAGTATATTTATTTTGCATGTAAATCTCCGCTTCTTCACCTTTAGTCCTCGCCTGTCTAGTAGCTGGTCTAGATATGTGGAAAGCATCATAGCCGTGAACTGCTGGTGTGCTGTCCATGTCTTTAAACCATGTCTCAGTGACTGCACAGATATCAGCATTCTCTAGGGTTAGTAGACCTTGTTGGGAGAGGAATTTCTTGTTTAGACTCCTAGTATTGAAGAGTAATACCTTTATATTTTCTTGGTTTTGATTTGCAATTTGGAAGCACTGTCTGCTTGTCATTGTTTACAAAAGGCACTATGTGGGTGGATAATGTGTTAACTAATGTTTGAAAGCCTAGAGGGCAGAGGTGCAGACCATCCGTGGCAAACTGTTGACTATTTCCTTCCATGCTGACAAATATTGCATCCCCTTAGAATGACACCAGAAACTAAACCAATTATTAAAGCCAGTAATCCTCTGTTTGTAGTGTGGCATCATCCTCAGTGCTAGGCTCTTACCAGCCTGGGACACATATTCTCTAAGCTCTATGATGTCTCTCTTCATATAGCCTAGGGGGATATGTCTCAGATCATTTACACCCACATTGACTATGATTGAGTCATACTGGTACGTGTGGTCCAATGACCTGAGTACATGTGCAATATAGCAGATCTTGACCCCTGATAAACTACTGATTGTGATCTTCTCCTTACATAACCTAGTGAGGGGGACATCAATATATCACACAGTGGAGTCTCCAATGACCAGCACATCAGATTGTGTGGGGCCTTGCCTTATGGAGTTAGAAGTGGAGGCTTCAGAAATGTGGGTGTATATGTCGATTTGGGTGTTGTTTTGAAATAATGTATTTGAGGCTCATGAGGATATTTGTTATGTGAGTATCTGGTTTGCAACCCTGGGAGCAATGCATGTGACTGTGCAAACTAGTTGCCCTGTGTGCAACAAGGTACTGGTGAAATTTCAAGAGTGCTTTTATTGGAAAAATGTCATTTCAAGGTGCCTGCATCTAGACAGGACACTGCCATACAGGTGAAGTGAAATTGTTATAATAAACCCTTATGATTTATGGATGAAATATTTAAGAAGATATTATGAAGTTTGGTTAGATGTTAGCTAATCAAGTAGCGCTTACTAAACAACTCTAAAACAGTCCTTATCTTGAAACCTAATTTTGACAAGCATAACCCTCTAAGCTACAGACCCACTCATTAATATAGATATAAAAATGTTGACGTCTATCCTAACGAGTAGAATGCAAAAGGTTCTGGCTTCAATTATTTCTTCTCAGCAAATAGGTTTCATGAAACAATGACAGCTATGCGATAATACTCTCACTTTAGACTCAATAATGTTATTCCTTAAAAATGAAAACCATTTGAGATATGCCCTCACGCTTGATGCCACTAAAGCTTTTGACAATGTGGATCTAAATTTCTTATATCTAACCATGCAATACTTCAACTTCCCTGATTTTATGATTAACACTATTAGAATGCTTTACAACAATGCTTCTACCTCCCTGTACATCAATAAAACAATGTCTCAACCTATTAAAATTACTAATGGAACTAGACAGGGCTGCCCTCGTTCACCATATATTTTTAATATTTATCTTGAACCTCTCCTTCTATTCATTAGCCAAAAAACATATCATCATATACCAAGAGTTTTTAACATCGAGATTAAATATTCAGCATTTGCAGATGATTTAAATATTTACTCCCGAATAGTGATCTCCATAAAATTCATAAATCAATGTCTCTTTTCCACTGCTGCTAACTATAAACTAAATCCCACAAAATGTTCTATTTTCCCATTAAATCCTCATAAACACCTGGAATCCTACTTCCCCTTGTCTAACATACCTGTTAAATATTCAATTAAATATCTAGGAATAAACTTTATGCACTCACATCAGGATCTAATGAAAGCTAACTTGAGTAGAGTCTGGGAACAAATCAACAATGACCTATCCAGATGGAAAAATATCAATTTATCCTTACTGTCAAAAACTGCTATTGTTAAAATGAACATTCTCCCCACTATATTATTTTATCTAAACTCCATAAACTTAAATATACCCCCAACATGTTTTCAATAAAATGGAAACCACTATCACAAAATTCCTCTGGTTCCCTAAATCAACCAGAATCTCTTGTAAAAAATTAATACTTCCAAAAGAAAAGGGTGGATTGACCCTCCCTGATTTTAGTCTTTACTATAATATAATAAATGCAAGTCGTTTAATCCAAATTGCGAACTATGAACTATTAGTCGATACATGGACCCCAATCTGGGTCAAAATCTGGTACAAGTATATAAAATCACTCACATTAAACTCTCACTCTATCCTATATTTAATGCTTGACAGTGAATACAAATCTAAAATTCTACCCACATTAAAAAATTAAATTAATATCTTTCAAGCATTGTGACATTCTATTAATCCACATGATACTCTTCTTGTTCTCCAACCAATTCACCTAAACCCAAATATAAAAATTAATAATAAAATTATAGACCTATCTAGCCTTCCTTTAATTAAAAATGCCATGGTATGGCATTTTTACCATTCCAAGAACTTTGCTGCTGTTAAAGAACTTTTTGGGGCCCCAAGTAAATATGACCCCATGTTAAGACAACTTAATTTATTAATAAAACAACAATTCGCAAACACCAAAGTGAGTGAAAAAGACATAAACCTAAAAAAATAGCCCTTACTCAAAAGAAAGAAATAATTAGTTTTGTCAAGAATGATGAATAGTGAAGATTCACATAAATTCTTACAACCTGATAATTTATGGATAAAGTATTTAGGGGATATTCTGAAGTTATACAGTAGCACTTACTGAAAAGAAGTAATTAACTTTGACAAAAATGATCAATAGTGGGGATTTAACTAAATGGCTGCTTCCTGGCTACTATTAGTGCTGGTCTCAACTTAGCTTTATGTTGCTGGGATACAATGCCCCTCTATTTCTTCTCTCACTGGAAGCAAAACAGTAACACTAATCCCAAGATGAAAAGTAGGCAACACAGACTCTTTGGTGAGTGATAGTCTTGTCTTAGAAGATGCAGGGGTGTGTAGGCTTTTTCTGAAACCATAAAAAAACACTGAAAATATTTAGCCAAAATCACTTTCAGTGAAACTTGGAATAAATCTGTTTTACAGTGGGACAAGCCCACCTGTACCCCACATGTGAGTGGGGGGGATGTCCCAACACCCGTAGAGTTAATTTTCCTACCATGAGGTTGCACAACAGTGGAATGGAGAAAAGGGCATTCTCCACTATTAGTGAAAGTGCTTTTGGTGGAAAGTTTTAACTGAAACATTAGTTGCCTAAACTGCCTTCAACAGATAAAGAATAAAGTGTCAACATCTTTACATTTTCTTTACTGTGATCTCAAATCTGAATTCCCAGTATTTTCTTCATAGTGTATCGACAACATGGCAAGTGCCACAGGCCCACCCAGTGGCACAGAGGGATAAAGGTCTTACTCACCTCAGACAACCTGCATTTGACTAATCACAGTGGCCTTGGAGGAACCAGGCAGGATAGATGGGGAATATGCAGCTGATGCAAGCTCATCCATCCTGGAGAGTTGAACAGCTGACTAGTCTTGCTGCAACAGAAGCACTAAGACACTCTGAAGCTCTTGCAAGTGTTATACTACTTGGTCTGGATGCATCTCCCTAATGAAGGAATTCTGTATTTTGTAAGGCTGCTGCAGGATGGCTGCAGTGGTGGCACTTCTTCTCAGCAGTATGATGCTATATCAGTTTCTTCAATATCCTCATCAGCCCTGGATGCTTATCAGGGTGAGCTCAGGGAAGTCTACGGAAGGCATGGCAGATCCAGTGAATGATGTGACAAGATGGAGGTAGCTGATTGTCAGCTGAAGGGATGGAAAAACATACATAACAACTATCACAGCAGAGTTGGAAGCCATTTTTGCCTCCAATAAAAGAAGATACAAGAGAAACAGTTTCAGAGGATAGTGGGGGTAACCAATAGTGGTTCATTTCCAGTTTACACCGAAGGACAAAGATAATAATCTGTACCATCTATTGGGTACATCCTGAAAAGAGTTTGTTTGCAACAAGGTGGCCAGTAGTGGGTCTAACTGATGTGGGGGAGGAGGACACCATGATGTGCTTCATCTTACTGTTGTGATGATGCTGAAGCCATCTTCTTAACTGAGAAGAAGAACAGAGGACCAGAAAGAGAACAAAATAATCCTCTCATGAAAGTGAAAATCTGCTTCTTCCTAAGGAAACAGCTTACTAGAGGTTTAAAGGACTGAGCAGAAACACTATGTCCTTTAATTGAGAGTACAGACTACAGCACTTGAATGTGTACTTAATAGAGAATGACCACAGCTATACCACCTTGTACCAATGGACATAGAAGACTGCATCCATACCCACATAATTTTCACAGCTCCGATAATGGAGTTCTACCTGTAACCTCATCCAAGAAGCCATAGAGAGGGTCTTTAAGAAATCCTCTTTGTTTTCTTTTTAAACATTATTATTACATCATCAAGTTTTAAGCTATAGCATGACTTCACATGCATTAATAAAATGGAAAACAAACCGTATTAACAGTTTCTATAATCATTATGCAGCATACAAATATGTTTTCCTTTTAACATTTTTCTTTCACGTAAACATTGCATAAATGGCTCAGTTCACGTCATCTCTTATACCTCAGTACTTCTCCATGGTAATATGTATTGCTCTACAGATTCCTCTTATTTCAATTACATTTTCTCCTACCATTTTCTAAAGTTCCCATTAGAAGTTTTTTTCTCCTTTACAGTATATAAAACTTCCATTATAGTTCACTAAGATTTTGATTTCCATTGTCCAGTAATTAATATTTTGGCCACTAATAGCTTGAGACAATTCAGACCCTATATCCCACGTCAAAAGTTTAGTCCTTTTTTCAGTACTGCATTTTCAACCTCTTGCAACTTTTAGTACTGCATTTTCAACATCTCACTACTTAAGCTGGATGAACAAAGCAAAGCAGTACTGAAAAAAGGACTAAAATTTATTCCTACCCAAAGGGCCTCCATCACAAACATAGTGCTGGACCTGAAACTATTTTGCAGAAAATTGAACTTTAAACAAGGATTTAAGAGCAATGTTATTTAATGAGCAAGGGTTCTCAGTCAGACAATGGTATGACGTTCAGTGCTTAGGGACCACCAGCCCAAGCTACCAGCCAGCTACATACTCCGCTCCCCCACAGAGGAGTATCAGTTTCCTAGACCAGACACTACCTCCTTCCCTGTCCGATAGTGATGAGGAAGGTCTAACAGTGATACCAACAGCCCACCGAGGAGAAGAAGCACATTTAATCCTCCTCTCAATCACATCCTCAGTGTCTTCTCCAAGGTTTGCAAGAATGAAATCAGAGCCTCCCTGGAAAAGAAACCACGCACCAAGTGGTTAAACCTCTCAACCCTTGAGAGAAAAGCATTACAACAACTCAAAAATGAGCCAAGCATTACTATCATGAAGGATGACAAGGGAACTGGAATCATTCTAATGAACACCAGCACTTACATCAACAAGATGGAGATCACACTTTCCAACATAGCATACTACAAAGCTGTGTCCCCAGAGACAGTCAGCCTAAGCTTTTTAAGCATAGACAAAGCATTGGTTGACCTCTATTGGAAAGACTTTATCTCTGACTGGGAGTTAGATTTCATGTCAGTGCCATCTCCCCAAATCAGGAAAATGTTTGGGATCCCAAAAACACACAAAGACCCAAAAAATCCATGCCTGAGGCACATAGTTGCATCTAAAATGACCAAATGAAATATATCTCGGCGCTTCTGGATTACTACTTAAAATCGATAGTTTATGAGTCCCAGTACTACCTTAGAGACTCCTGGGAATTCCTAACTGTTATCCACCAGCTACACCCAATTACAAACCACTGCACCCTTGCCACTCTAGACGTAGTGGCACAGTACCCCAGTATCCCCCACCAACAGGGGTTAAACAGTGTGGAAAATACCTAGCCAACTGCACACAAACCAAACCATACCAAGTCCAAACATGGATTTCACTACTAGAAATAGTACTGGAAAATAATTTCTTCTCTTTCAATGGCCAGATCTACCAACAACTCCAAGGGGTGGCTATGGGAGCCCAAATGGCACCAGCTTATGCCAACTTAGTCCTAAGCTGGTGGGAGATGGACATCCTCACCAACCTTGTGGGATTTGAGTCCACCAGTCTATATAAATGCTATATAGATGATATATTTTTCCTCAGGAAGGATCCCCCGAGGAACTCAACCCCTTTCTAGACAGAATCAACCACAGCATAGACTTCTTGGACTGCACCCTCTCAGGCAATGGGAATGAAGCCCAATTTCTGGATGTCACACTGTCCCTAGAAGTGATGTCCAAATAAGTTTCCTCCAACATATACAGGAAACAGACATTCAGCATTAACTACCTTGACTACACCAGCCAACACCCCTTCTTCATGAAGAAGAACAAGTAAATGGACAATTTGTGTGGTTAAGCCACATGGTCAACGAAAAGGAAACATTCATACAAGAATGACATTTCCTAGCCAAGCTCTAATATGACAAGCACTACCCTGTAGAACTGATCTACAGTATCCAGAGGGAGATCTCAGATAACAAACTCCTCAGATACCCTCCAATATTAGGATAAAGGTTCCATAACATGAAGAGAAACACAGCCTCCAAAGACAGCACCAGATTCCCCCTGCCAATCTCCTTGGATTCAGGATCCACCAGAACTATACTGACACACAACAAGGAGATCATTAAAAGCAGCTACGAACTGCAAAAAACATTTGGACCTTCCCCAGTCTTCACATGCAAGAGAACAGTATCTCTTAAGGCTATGTTTTACACAGCCCCCCCCAATCACCACCCCTAATGCTCAGAGGCCTCCAGCCATGTACAGCTGCGACAAATGCATCTGCTGCCAGTACATAGCCAAAGGGGAGCACTTTACCCTAAAATCCCCTAGGCACATTATCACCTTCCAGCAACCATTCGACTGCAACATTACAGACATTGTGTACCTAGCAGTCTGCGAGCAATGTAGAGCCTACTATGTAGGCAAAACAGTAACAAAACTAAGTGACCAAATCAAGGAACACTACCAAACCTTTAGAAACCAAGATACTAAAAATGCTCTAGCAAAACACAAATATACCAGCCCAGTTTTCACTAAATTCCCCTTCATAATCCTGGACAAAGTCACCATCCCCCACTGTGATACCAACCTCCAGCTGGAAGTCAGAGAACTTAGATGGCAGGTGAAATTCCAGGCTGACACGCCCTCAGACTTGAATGGGAACCTAAATATAAAAAGCTTACTAAGATGGATCAGAAAAGGCAGAGCTAACCTCTTCCTCATAATAACCAGAGAAAAGTATTAAATGCATGAACCTGCAAGTTAAGAATTGTATTTCTGAAGAAGTTTGACCATGTAACACTGCCTAACGAATGAAAGTGCTCAAATACCTTATCATGTTTTTATTTTCTTGAATAAAGCTTTGTAAAATTTGGGTCATAGTTCCGTATTTCTTCCAGATCAAAAGGTTTTTACTCACACACACACACACATATATATATATATATATATATATAGAGAGAGAGAGATAAAGGACTAAAAAGATTACTAATTAGTTTTGATGAATTGATCTTGTAGAATATCAAAAGATCAATGTAAGTCTGTTACCACTCAGAATGTCTACTCCAAAGCTCAAATTCAGTTTCACATAGATGTAAGGGAAATTAGGTGGTGCAAAATCCCTGTTTCTTTTTTTTTCAACCTTCAAAACAGACTTCCCCCAACTACTGATAGGTTTAAGAACAGAAATTAGAATTTGAAGAATTAGGAATTAAAATGGTTGTTGAAAATGTAGATTTCCTGTTCACTTTACTGGGAAAGATGCAAAAGAGGTCACTTCCTGTTATCATATTAAACACTGTCTAGCCTTTGTAACTAGGGTGCCTGTTGAAATTCAGAGGGCTGTAAATGTGATTTATAAATAATTAGATAAAACCGCAATGGTAGTTCTTTGGTTGTAGCTCCTTGGATTAGTTCAGCTACTCACAGGTATAGCAACCTTACATTATATGTCAGTAGAATGGTGTCTAGTTCTCATAGCCTCACTCATTTGGAGTTGGAGGTTGGTGAAGCCTTTCTGTATTGCAGCATTTTCAGGCTTTGTTGCATTTCATATGAAACTGGGATTTCCTTTTGGAATTGTGGGACTATTAGTAACAAGTGTTGGACTTCTGATATAAGGACCTTTATAAAGGCTACACAGTGGCACAAAACAGCAAACCCTTGAAGAAATGGGCATGACTATCCTTCAGGATTATCAAAAGCCAATTCAAAATATTGAAACATGTGCATTATTGGAGCATTTATTGCAGTTGTTCTGGATGGTCATTTTCTTAATGATTTATTTCATTCCCTTCTTCAAGGTTGAATACCAGCAGTTTTATTTCCCTGTAAAATTATATGCCCATGCAAGATTTGACTATAACTCTTCCTTTCTACTTTCAGTGGTTAATACAGAAGCATGTTTTAACCTTATTTAGCTTTGATTCTTAAATATCTATGTTAACTTCAATCTGATGAAACAAATCTGCAGATTATTTGGAAGGAAATCCTACTTATCCTTTCTCTTAAAATAATTAAAGCTTTTTCCACAGTTTGTTATTACCTCCATCTTCTTGCTTGCAACTGTGGCCTGATATTGGAGTAAATGATTACACAGCACATCATTGAGTATTTTGGTACTGGGGGGGGGGGGGTTACTTAATCAAAAGCATGATATTTGGGTTGGGAATTTTATTTTACAGTTCTTCTGTTATTTCCTGACCAAATTATTTCAAGACATGGATGGTGGTATCCTGAAAAGGTTGGTGTTCATTTGCTTTTCCTATGCCTTTGGATCAATTGATTATTATCTTCTACTGTGGCAAACATTGAGTCAAACAAAGTTGATTGATGGACCCTGTTAGAAAGAATGTATTAACATTCATACTTTATACTAAAACATTATATATAAATATAAGATATCTTCTTCTTCTGGCTTTTCCTGGTTTCACACACACAAACTCACACCAAGTTAGAGTGTCCAATCCACCTACAGCATGTCTTTGGGATGTGGGAGGAAACCGTAGCACCCACAGGAAACCCACATGACCACAGAAAGGACATGGTGACTCCACACAGAAGGCACCCCAGCCAATGATCGAACTGGAGAACCTCTTGCTGTGAGGTGGAGACACTAACCGCTGCACCACCGCAGCTGCCCTATATATAAATATAAGATATATTTATATATAATATATTTAATATAGCTATAATATATATTTATAATATATATTATATATATATTATATATAAATGTAAGAATATTTACACTTTTCCAATTAAGGGAAGACTGGATATTTTATACCTATATCCTTCATCTGCACAATGCTGTACGTCAAGAGCTGGTCTGTGGGCTCTGCTCTTTACAATTATGGTTGATAATTTCACCACTGACTTACTCCTCTTTTCATTGCTGATAACTAAATTTTCTCCTGTTTGACATAATTGCTATGTCTCACAACCAGTTGTCATCCTCAGTGCTTAAGCCTGCAGTTTATACAGCTAGTGTGATTTTGTGAACACCTGAACATAATTCAGAGAAAGATAAACTGTCACCTGCAGAGTTTTAACCAAATCAACTCATTTTTTTGTTTTTGTGGTAAAGGAACTCTTATTCTTACAGTGCTCTATTGAATGCCTGTTATCACAGATGCAATGGTTCTGAAAAAGTTCTGGACTGGTACAAGACAGTGAATCCATGTAATTCTGAATCATGCAAAGACAGTTATAAAATATCTGAAATAAAAGATGAAATATAAAAATACCAACATTTTGCTTAAAGATGTTAATGGAGAGTATAGATATCTATGGTTTACTATTAAAATACTGAGGTTCATATACATGAACGGTCGATATTGTGAAAATGACGTCACACTTCCGGCATACTAATTAGCTAAAAATGTCTAATTTGTTGAATGCAATCAACAGATTTGACATTTACATTGAAATTCTAATGTAATAGCAGTGTAGGTGCAAATGTATGTTAAATACCTACACTGTCATTCACATTTTAGCAGGGGGGCAACCCCCCCCACACCCCCCTGTGAGGGAATGAGCCCCCCACCCCCTGCAAATTAAATATTCTAACTCCGAGATCGCACTACAGTGAGGAAAGTGATACATTTCCCAACCCGCACTGTACTGTGACTCTACTCAGAACATCGAGTTCATATCAGCAAATGCACACTTGCATTTGCTGATATGTAATCTCTTTATCCTAATGTTCAGCAACATGGAAATCGACAAACTAATGCTCGACTTTCTGCATTTGCTGAACCTATCTTCAACATTTTGATAGTAAACTGATATCTATACATGAATCAAAAAGCAATTTCTTTGATAAGTTCAGTATTTCAAAAGTTGATTTCTTTAGTTCCATATTTATAAGGTTTCTTGTGAAGTGAGTTCATTATAAATTATGCACATTTTATGAATGCCCTTCTGATTTTTCTTAATAAAATATGCAGATTCACTTTTCTTTCTTCAGCCTTTGAGCACCACCACCATATATCACCCTACAAATGGCCTCAAGGCTACCATACAAAGAAAAAAAAAATCCTGGCATTAAGATAACTTATTTTTAAATGTAATAACCTTGCCTGTCATTTTCCTCCGGGCATAATCCTGTAGCTGTTAGCTTCACAACAGATTATGATGGTATAATCTCAGATCTGACTAGAATGATACTGACACTCTCTTTTCATAGGTTCATACTAGACTAACTGTTTTGAAGGGCTATTTTAAGTCTAGCCAATAACCCAAGATCAGAATCAAATCCTGTACCTTGTGTTTGTGAAGTGTATAATGTAACCATTATGCCAAACACACCTGCCTGTTTTTGCAGCACACCTGATAAAAGGTATGGAGGTCCTTCATGCTTTATAGGACTGCGGTATTCATCTGTTTTTTTTTCTTCTGTAGTCAAAAGTCCACATACTCATATCTCCATGCTGTCTAAACTTGATTAATTATCTTAAACATTCTTAATCCAGCAGCTTTTTATGAATTCTTGTTTATTTGTAATGTGTCCCTTTATAGCCTTTCTTGCATCAAATGAAGCCATGCATGTGAGTATGGTTTCATTTGATACGATAGAGAGTTGATAGGTCATGTGGATAAACTCTGACAGTTTAAGTTTGCAATATGAAAAATCAGCATAAAATATGAGAGATTTGAACAGATAACTTAAGCCATATTAGGTTTTTTCCTCCCTAGGGTACAGTGATCCTATAGCTTAGTATGTAATATTTATTAGGGGAGGAGAAATGGCATAGGGGTTATCCTGAAGGAACAGTATGCTAAGAGTGTTTTGGAGGTGAAAAGAGTGTTGGATAGAGTGATGTTTATGAAGCTGGAAATTGATGGTGTAATGATGAATGTTGTTAGTGCATATGCTCTACAAGTTGGATGTGTGATGGATGAGAAAGAAAAATTCTGGAGTGAGTTGGCTGAAGTGGTGATGACTGTACCCAAGGGTGAGAAACTGGTGACTGGAGCAGATTTCAATGAGCATGTTGGTGAAGGGAACAGAGGGGATGAGGAAGTGATAGGTAGGTATGGTGTTAAGCAAAGGAATTCAGAAGGTCAGATGGTGGTGGATTTTGCGAAAAGGATGGACATGGCTGTGGTGAATATGTATTTTAACAAGAGGGAGGAGCATAGGGTGACATACAAGAGTGGAGGAAGATTCACACAGGTGGATTATATCTTATGTAGAAGGGCCAGTCTGAAGGAGATTGGAGACTGTAAAGTGGTGGCAGGGGAAAGTGTAGTTAGGCAGCATAGGATGGTGGTTTGTAGGATGACATTGGTGATCAAGAAGAGGAGTATGAGTGTGAGGGCAGCACCAAGGATCA
This sequence comes from Protopterus annectens, assembly GCF_019279795.1. NCBI lineage: Eukaryota > Metazoa > Chordata > Ceratodontiformes > Protopteridae > Protopterus > Protopterus annectens. The sequence goes on along the minus strand of NC_056735.1, from coordinate 639,699,374 downwards.
AATGGTGGAAATTGAAAAAGGGTAATTGTGAGGTGGAGTTCAGGGAAGAGTTAATACAGGCACTGGGTGGCAGTGAAGAGGTACCGAATAGCTGGGTAACTACAGCACAGCTAGTAAGAGAGATGGCTAGAAAGGTGCTTGGTGTGACATCTAGAAAGAGGAAGGAGGACAAGGAGACCTGGTGGTGGAATGAAGAAGTACAGGAGAGTATACAGAGAAAGAGGTTGGTGTAGAAGGAGTGGGATTGTCAGAGAGATGAAGAAAGTAGACGAGTATAAGGAGATGAGGTGCATGGCAAAGAGAGAGGTGGCAAAGGCTAAGGATAAGGCGTATGAAGAGTTGTATGAAAGGTTGGACTCTAAGGAGGGAAAAAAGGACTTGTACCAATTGGCTAGACAGAGGGACCGAGCTAGTAAAGATGTGCAGCAGGTAAGGGTGATAAAGGATAATGAGGGAAACATACTCACAAGTGAGGAGAGTGTGTTGAGAAGATGGAAAGAGTACTTTGAGGGGCTAATGAATGAAGAGAATGAGAGGGAGAGAATGTTGGATGATGTGCGGATAGTGAATCATGACGTACAGTGGAATAACAAGGAGGAAGTAAGGATAGCTATGAAGAGGATGAAGAATGGAAAGGCTGTTGGTCCAGATGACATACCTGTGAAAGCATGGAGGTGTTTAGGTGAAATGGCAGTGAAGTTTTTAACTAGATTGTTTAATGAAATCTTGGAAAGTGAGAGGATGCCTGAGGAATGGAGAAAAAGTTTTTGGTACCGATTTTTAAGAATAAGGGTGATGTGCAGAGCTGTAGTAACTACAGGGGGATTAAATTGATCAGTCACAGCATGAAGTTATGGGAAAGAGTAGTGGAAGCTAGGTTAAGAAGGGAGGTGATGATTAATGATCAACAGTATGGTTTCATGCCAGGAAAGAGCACTACCGATGCGATGTTTGCTCTGAGAGTGTTGATGAAGAAGTACAGAGAAGGTCAGAAGGAGTTGCATTGTGTCTTTGTGGACTTAGAGAAAGCATATGACAGGGTGCCTAGAGAGGAGTTGTGGTATTGTATGAGGAAGTTGGGAGTGTCAGAGAAGTATGTGAGAGTGGTACAGGCTATGTACAAGGGTAGTGTGACAGCGGTGAGGTCTGCGGTAGGAGTGATGGATGTGTTTAAGGTGGAGGTGGGATTACATCAAGGATCAGCTCTGAGCCCTGTCTTATTTGCAATGGTGATGGACAGGTTGACAGATGAGATTAAACAGGAGTCCCTGTGGACTATGATGTTTGCAGATGACATTGTGATCTGTAGTGAGAGTAGGGAACAGGTGGAGGAGACCCTGGAGAGGTGGAGATATGCTCTAGAGAGAAAAGGAATGAAGGTCAGCAGGACTAAGACAGAATATATGTGTGTGAATTAGAGGGAGGATAGAGGAATAGTGAAGATGCAGGGAATAGAGGTTGTGAAGGTGGATGAGTTTAAGTACTTGGGGTCAACAGTTCAGAGTAATGGTGAGTGTGGAAGAGAGGTGAAGAAGAGAGTACAGGCAGGATGGAGTGGGTGTAGAAGAGTGTCAGGAGTGATTTGTGACAGACTAGTACCAGTAAGAGTGAAAGGGAAAGTCTACAAAAGGATAGTGAGACCAGCTATGTTATACGGGTTGGAGACAGTGGCATTGACAAAAAGGCAGGAGTCAGAGCTTGATGTAGCAGAGTTGAAGATGTTAAGATTTGCACTGGGTGTGACAAGGATGGACAGGATTAGGAATAAGTATATTAGAGGGTCAGCCCAGGTTGGAAGGTTTAGAGACAAAGCCAGAGAGGCAAGATTATGTTGGTTTTGACATGTGCTGAGGAGGGATGCAAATTATATTGGGAAAAAGATGCTAAGGATGAAGCTGCCAGGTAACAGGAAAGTAGGAAGGCCTAAGATAAGGTTTATGGATGTGCTGAGAGAGGACATCCAGGTAGTTGGTGTGACAGAGCAAGATGCAGAGGACAGGAAGAAATGGAAACAGTTGATCTGCTGTGGTGACCCCTAACGGGAGCAGCCAAAAGAAGAAGATTAGGGGTGCATGTGCACAGTAACATTAAACTTTCCAAAATGGAAATTTGGCCTGACTTTTTGGCTACTTTGACCATTTGATGAAGTTACGTTCACCTGGAATATGTCGCTTTGTGCGACTGCTGTCATGCATTTTATGTTGGTAAAACGGACCGTAGATTACAGGACCGTATTTACCAACATAATTATGCTATCAAGAACAAAAAGAACGATAATGCCCTTGCCAAACATATTGTAAATAATGTTGGACACAACTTTCATTTCATGGGGATTGATACTGTTAATGTTGGTCTTAGAGGGGGCCCTCAATACCTTCTTCTTGAAATGAAAGAACTGGAATGGCAACTCTTATTGGATGCCTTTTCCACCCCAGGATTAAATGAAGCTTGTAATATTTCTGGCTTTTTAAAGTACAAAAGTTACCTGCGGTAGTACTAGGTTACTTGTATTTAGATGTGGTGAGGTATACCCACCTTTTAATTCTGTAGAATTTAGTTTGTTTTTTGAAAAAAATTTTATACTAATAGTAGCCTTAGTATATTTTCTTTATTATTACATTGCTGGTGTGGTGTATTCATAAAATATTTACATTTCAAGTATTGTTTGAATGTTGAAATAAGTATATATTTGTGTGGAGGTTTAGGCTTGATTTTAAACTGTGGTCATAAATTTTATTGATATGAATGTTGTTTTAAAACAACTTCCTTTGCTGGTTGTTAAGGAAATTACGTCACAGGATGTGGTTTTGTTTAAATTGAGCCATTTTGGCGCTTTTATCTGTCTGATGAAGCTTCTACTTATGTAGAAGCGAAAATGGAATTTTATTAAAGTACGTTTACGTTGATTTTGCATTTCTGGTGTTCTTATACTCGTACTTTGGTGTATACAAGTGTTGTTTTCTCGTTTTTCACTTAGATGTATATATTAAATAATTGATCATTGTGCTATCTTCAGCATCACCTCAGAGTTCCATGTGGCCATTATTTATTTATTTATTTTGGCTGTGTTTATGTTATGTCGGTAAGCTGGATCACTCACCAGAATATTAAAAGAATAAAAAAAATAGTAACTGCATAACTGAATATTAAAATAAGAAATAATGAAATCTATCTGGCTTTGAAAATGCATTATCCACATATTAAAATAAAACACTAACTAAAAAATATTTATTTTTATTTAGTTTTATCTGTTATCCAGGTATTTCAGCTTGCCAAAGCCCATCCACATCAGAGATCTGAAAGGAAGAGATTTTTGCAGGCATAATTTACCAAAGCTGACATATATGTATAATATCTAGAAACAAAGGAATGAGTAGTAATGTGTAATGACATATTATGACAGTGAAGAAATTAGTTACGTGAGTAATTATGTTCCTTTAGTATATCTGTATCTGAATCTGATTTCTCCAAAAGTTCTGAGCTAAAACAAATCACATTTTTGACAAGTAACACTCGCAGATGCCAAATAAATCACGGGCTGGAATTATTAGCTGCAATAATTCAGTGTTAACAGCAAAATATTTAAACATCCATTTGTCCATTTTGCTCTCTTCCTGATTTTGTCTAATTTGACCAGTGTGGTCAATCAGGAGAGAAGAAAGAGAATTTAAATTATTTGACTGCTCTCAACAAATCCCTTTGTTTAGGATACAGTAGGTTTGGTTAATTGTTTCTTATTATTAATGGAAACAGGAAGCCACATTCAACAAAATGTTTGCCTGCAAATGTTTACATAGATATTTTTGTACCACAAGTAGACTCCAGAGAATTTTTCCTCAGGCAGACAGCAAATGTTGGAGGTGTGAAGGGAAAGAAAGAGGCAATTGGAAAGATATTTTCTGGAAGTGTGGTGAGTTGGCAGACAATAGGGATTCCCTGCAGGATGCACTGTCAGAGATGCTGGGTGGTCAGATTGGTCTGACAAGGAAGATGATTTTTCTGAGCTATGATACAGAATCGGAATTGTCTAGACATGGTAAGGTCTTGCTGCGTCTAATAATGGTGGCTGCCAAAAAAACAATTACTAGAAAATGGAAATCAAAATCAAAACCAACTATACTGGAAGTAGTGAATATAGTAACAGAGATAAAACAACCGGAACTGAAATCTTTAGAAAAGGGTAGGAGCAAACTATATAGAAAAAACAATGGAAATTGTGTGAACAATGCATACAAGGGAGAAATGAAGATTAAAAGGAGGCAGGACTTAAATGAGCTATGTAATAATTGAGTCAGAAATAGTGGGGAGATTATAAGTGATGTATAATGTTTGCAACTGGGAGTGTGTTAGTATGGTTTGCGATATAAAATGCTTTCAACTAGGATTGCGTTAGTGAGGTTTGTTTTTCTTTATATAAATGTATGATTGCCTGTGTACTAAGTGATGGTTTAATAAAGATGCGGCATGTTTAAAAAAAGGCAGGAATTGAATAATTTATGTAATATTGCTTAGGTTATATGATCTATAGCAATATATGTGAAGTATAATGTTTGTTATGTTAATATAATTTGATTACTTTTATATGAATGTAAATCTGCCTATGTCACAAGTGATAATTCAGTAAAGGTGTTTGGAAAAAAATGCCCTTTTATAGTGGTAAGTAGAAACACTGTCAGGTTAAATACATTTTTCAGTGAAATGTACAACTGAAATGGAAACTGATATAATAAAATCAAAGACTGTTGAAAGCTTAGTACTTTAAACTGCTGTAGATCTGGATGGCCTGACCCACAGCAAACCATACAAGGCAACCATCCCCAAAAAACTTTAGGAGGCTATGCCATTCAGCTTATTATGTGTTGGTGGTATGTTTGCTGGGAGCCATTCTTAAGGAGAAATAGCTTTAGAGGATGCAATTCAGACAGCATAAAGGGTAACAGATGAAATGAAGCTTTCAGCTTTTCAGCTAAATGTTGTGTTGTGGGCAATGTAAGCATCAGTAAAGTTCAGTAAGTAAACTGTGGTAGAGTTAACAAAATTTACAGTGTTGGCTGCATTGTGGGTTAGAAGAATTAAATACTGGGGAGGGGAAAATGTGAAGCAGATGAGGTTGCTATAAGGTTGATAGAATCATGCTTAAAGTTTTCAGTTGAAGACATTTTATTGTTAATCATATAGAGAGTCTGATTTACAGCAAGTGTGGTCACTGTGTAGGATGACTGCAGAGTGAATGGATAGCATAAGAGCAGTAGGGAGAGTCAAAGCAGTTGACATCATAAAGCAGAAAAGAGAAGGATTGTGACTGCAGAGAAAGTTAGCAAATCCATATAATGATTTAAACCATTGTGCATAAGTCAATAAAACAAATTGTATTTTGAGGTGGTCTGGGAGGGCAGGTTATAGAGGAAAAGGGAGGAAAAGATGTAAGAGGGGGCCAGTGTTTGCAATCATGAAAGCAAATAACAGTGTTGTGAAAGTATGAAGGCGATGAATGGATAGAATAGGTGATAATGTGGATGTCTGAAAGGACAACAGTGGTAGGTGAGAAAGAAATGGACCATTTGGAAAATAGGTGGTTATGGAATTTTGTGTTATCATTCAGAATCAAGATGATGCATAATGAACACAGGAAGAGATATTAGAATGGGGTGCGCTAGAAAAGCGAGGTTTCATTATAATGAGTATTACTTAGAATGAAAAGGAAACTATGCATCTAGGTGCAGGTAGTGTACTGCCAAGGCTGTTCTTAGAAAGGGGCAGCCAGAGAAAACACTACTAAAGACCATGCAAGAATCAAGATAAAATACTGAAAATTATTTTATAAAACTGTCCTTAATAATATATAAATAAGATTAGGTCTTGTGATATAGGAGTTGATACACTGAGAAAAACATTCGTGGAGGCTCTCAATAATAATCTGTCTAAGCAACAGAGACCTCCAAAGCAGAAACGCAAGCAACCTCCATCCACCAACACAACCCAAATGACACATAGCCCACAGACTCAATGTGCCATTCAACCAGAGCCCATAAGGCAAAACAATGTACCCAACACACTAGTCCTAGGTGACTCTGTAGTCAGGCACACTGATGTCCCACTCACCAGGCTAAACAAGGAGAAGGTTACTGTCAGCTGCCTGTCGAGTGCCAGGATCCACCACATAACACACACACTCAGGTCACTCCACAACAAGTACAAATATGACTCTGTCATTGTCCATGTTGGTGTGAATGACCTGAGACGTACCTCCCTGGACTACATGAAAAGATACATGGAAGAGCTCTCCGATCTTGTAGCCCAGGCAGGTATGACCCTAGCCCTGAGTAGCATTCTGCCATTGCCCAGAATGATACCGCAGTACAAGGACAAAATGATTGACTTCAACAGTTGGCTAAGCTTCTGGTGTCATTCTAAGGGGATCCGGTATCTGTCTGCTTAGGATAAAATGGTCGACAGACCATGATGCTTTGCCAGAGATGGCCTGCACCTGTCGCACCTGGGATTTCGGATACCGGCTAAGGCTCTTGCCGCCCCTTTAGTGCCTTTTTTAGGTAAGATTCAAATGACAAATTCACCACCGTAACAGGAACAGGTAAGCAAAAACTGAGGGTAATGCTACTCAATGATAGAAGTCTAAATCTCAAAATGGACTCACTTGAGGCACTCCTTAAAATGGAGAACATTGATATTTGTGCAGTGACTGAGACCTGGTTCAAGGCTCCAGAGAGCACCCCTGCACTAAAAGGCTATAACTCATACCACACTTTTCGGCCATGTAACCTGGACTGAAACACCAAAGGCAGAGGTGTGTCCATATTCATTAAGGATATCCACACCTCCAGGCTATTTGCTCAGCATAATGCATCCAATGTTATCCAAGTGCAACTAACTCTGGGCAAAACTGCAATACAAATTGTAGCTTGCTAAAGATACCCCACCATGCCCCAGGATTCCCACTCCTCTTTTCTTGATGTACTGGAAAATATTAGGGTTCAACCAAACACCCTAATAATGGGCAACTTCAACTACCCCACCATTAACTGGGAAAACTCATGTACCAACTCCTTAGCTCAATGCTTTCTGGAAATCATAAACTCCAATGCCCTGGATCAACTTATCCACACCCCCACCAGGGGCAACAATATCCTAGATCTAGTCATTACCAACATGAGGGACCGGTGTTTCACACCTGAAGTCAACTCCTCATTGGTCCGATCAGACCATAAGCTAATCACCCTTGATATCCACATCCCGTCCCTACCTGGCATTAAGGAAACCATGGTAAAAAGTTTCTCCAAAGCCAACTTCATGCTTCTTAAGACAGAAGTGGTGAACTTCATGACACCCATGCAGATGGACAATTCAGTTACAACTGCTGAATCCTACACAAATGCACTCTATAAGGACTTACACGAGTGCATGGATTGTGCTATCCCAAACAGAACCAAGATGCTATCCTCCAAAAAAGGAAGCCAATCTGGTGGTCCCCTGCCATAAACAAACCGTACAAGAGAAGGAAGAAACTGTTGCAAAAGAGAGTAAAATCCCATGAGTGGAAGAGCTCTCTTGTCAGTCTCAGTAAGAAGCTGAGATCCCTTATAAGATCCTCCAAAGTTAGCTACGCAAACAAAATCACCACTAATTCTAAGGACAACCTCAAAGCATTCTATAGCTATGTCAAGAATCTCGATGGCAACACCCAAATCTGCTCTGAGTTACAGCACAACTGCATGAAAATTACTGAACCAACTGATATTGCCAACATCCTGACAGATAGGTTCAGTGCTAACTTTACCCCCCCACCCCCTAAAGGGTCCATATCTGTACAGGAAGAATGCAGAGTCCCTGTAATCACAGCTATGCAGGTAAAAGCTGCACTCTCTACAGCCAAAAACACAGCATCCATTGGACCGGACAACATCCCAGGCTGCATGTTACATGAACTTCAGAACAAACTGGCTCCCCACCTAAGCACCATGTTCAATAATAGCCTTGCATCAGGCTTTGTGCCCACTGAATGGCACACAGCAACAGTTATCCCACTCCACGAAGGGGGAGCCACCACTGATCCCAGGAACTATAGCCCCATTAGCCTGATGAGCCTGGTCTGCAAGGCCATGGAATGTATTGTCATGGAATTCATAAACAAAGACATTGGTAACCTCCAAACTCTGGATACCACCCAGTTCGGGTTTGTGAAAGGCAGATCATGCCTCCTGAACCTGATTGACTTTTTTGAGGCAGTCACCAAAGCCGTAGACGAGGGTAAAGTGGTTCACACAGCCTATCTTGACCTCGCCAAGGCTTTTGACACCATCCCCCATTCTGGAATTATAGCTAAACTCACTAAACTAGGTGTAAATCCCTATGTCTCAAGATGGGTTCCCAACTGTCTCACTGACAGAACCCACACTGTAAAAGTTGCAGACTCCAAATCTGACCTCAAACCAGTGACAAGTGGAGTACCACAGGGTTCAGTCCTGGGACCCCTCCTGTTTGGTATCTACTTCTCTGAAGTACAGGCTAGCACAGAAGGCCTCTGGCTAATGAAGTTCGCAGATGACTGCAAACTAGGAGCCATAGTCAAGTCCCCAAATGATGTGGACATCCTACAGAAGGGCCTCGCTGAGACAGGTGTCTGGTATCAGAGCCATGGCCTCAAGCTCAATGCCAAAAAGTGCAGTGTCATCCCCTTTGATAAAAACTCTGTACCCATGAACTACCACATAGGCAGCAATCTACTTAACACCGAATGTGTGATAAGAGACCTTGGGACCCAGGTGGACAGTAGTCTCTCCTTTGATAGTCACATCGCCACAGTAGTCAGGATGACCTTCTACATTGCACACCTCATCATAAAAGGGTTCTCATCCAGGAAAAAAGAGGTAATTGTTCCCCTCTACTCGACACTCATTAGACCCATTATAGGGTACAATGCCCCTTTTGGAATGCACCTCACAAGACATCTGCAGCAGCTGGAAAGGCCACAGAAGTACCTCACAAAGAGGATTACTGGCCTCAAACAAATGCCCTACACTAACCATCTCAAAAAACTCCAGCTTTACACCGTAGCATATCGCCTACTCTGAGGTGATCTCTGCCTAACATATAAAGCTTTGTCAAACCCAGAGCTGTTGGACATGCTACACCTAAAGAAATCCCAATCCCTCCGAGCTACATGCTCTAGGGACATAAACCTTGTTACCACAATAAACAGGACATGCTGGAGGGATAGTGTCCTGTCCCAGAGACTTCCCATACTCTGGAACAGGCTACCCATCTATGTCAAGCAAAGTTCTTCATTAGCACTCTTCAAGAAAAATCTTGATGAGTGGATGAGAAATAGGAAATACACCCCGTGGATCACTTCTGTGTCTCTGAACGACAGTGGCACAGGAAAATAACTTTCTTGGGTGGCATAAGCCAGGGAACCTTGTTGGCTAGGCTTACGTAGGCCCTTGGGCCAATAGCCTAGTACTTACCTATGAACCTATGAGATGTGGCTGGTAAAGTGAAGGCCGTATTAAACATAAATGACTGTTTGCTACTTTGGGAAGGTTAATAATTCAGGAAAATGCATGTCTATTCATTTGGTATCAGGACTTTGTAATTCAGTCTTTTGCGGTGTTTGCTCACTCAAGCACTTTTAAACGTAGTCATAATGAGTAGGAAGAGAAGGTTGTAAATGTTGATTATCCTAAATGTCTTGATGACCAACACATGAGAAGTTAAGTGGAGCTGACCTAAAAAAAGAAAAAAAAGAAAAAAATATTGGGGGTCTGTTTGCAGTCTCTGATGGTGATGATGAAGAGATGATCGTGCATTAGATGAGTTACCAGTTTCATCTGCTAAATCAAAATAATTTAAAGACTGTCTGAAAATGTAATGAAGTGAAAATGAGTTTGATTTAAATCTGAGTGGGGATGTCATGGTTCACTCATAATGACCTTCATTCAGATAAAAATTTACAGCAGAGTTTAGAGTGGAAAACAAGTCCTAAACACATGACACTAGAGAATCCCAAGAAACAAACAAGACTGGGACACTAGAATGGAAGAGGGAATTCCTTAGAGCTCCTCACAAGATGCTTACTTTTTTCGATAGATTAGGGACTGAGTGACCAGAAGTCATACAAAAAATGGTCAAAATGGAAAGAGATGGTATACAGGGAGTGGAAGAATCCCATCTAGGAAGATTATCTGAAACAAAAATTGTGGATAGAATGGCTAACATTCTGGAAAAGGTTCTAGAAGAAACTAGCAAATTACAAAGATCGTTAGAATGACAGCAAGAGGGCATAACAACTTTAATCCAAAAAAAAAGAACAATACTCAACTCCCAAGCCATAAAGTCACAAATCTTGAGAAAGAGATGGTTACTCTGAGGCTAAACACTGGTAGTCTCAAGAACAGATCTCAAAAATGCAACATTAGGTTAATGGGAATATCCAAATCAACTAAGAAAGATTAAATTCATAACAGATTTTTGCCAGGAATGCCAGGAGTTATTATGTCCTTTATATTCAATTCAGGGATAGACAAGATCAACAGATGGACAGAGTACAGCAAGATGAGTGGAAAGCCCACCAGGTTGCTTGCAAGCGCTGTTCACACTCTGCAAAGGATTAATTACTCTCTGATACATATTTAATCCATGGTATTAATACAGAGGGAATAAATAATATTTTTATACCACTCAAAACTTTTTAATTCTGGAGATGAGAATATGCCAGCATTTGAGTGTCCCTACTGGTAGGGGTAAAGGGATGGCCGAGGAAATAAATGTACCTTATGAAGTCAAGCAATTGTTCACAGAGAATGATGCAGGAATGCATATGGTACATACCCCATAGTGCTGTTGTCCAGCAGAAGAGCATGAAGGCCCTCAGGAGTGAGTACTCTCTCCTTCAGATTAATCTGCAGAAATATATAGGCAATGTACCAATCATGATCAAGAAAAAAGTGATGAAAATGTCAATGAAAAGACCCTGGATGATGTGACAACGACCAGGCAGCCAAAGGTGTTCCAGCCAGTGTCTGATGAAATTATCATGCATCAAAAACATGATTTAAGCAGCATGCAAAAAAGGCTAACCAAGATGGTGATTGTAAATGAGGGATATCAGTGCTCAAGGCATAGAAACACAGATGAGTGATTCCCTAGGAGATGTGTACAAACTTCCAGCATGTTGTCAAGTGACACAAGTGAGCCCTCCAACTTATCCATAATGCCCTTTAAAGTAAGTCTTTTAAACAAGAACTCGGTAGGAGCAAATCATGATGCCTCAAAAACCACCTCCTATACACACAAGAAAAATAGTTTGTCTAGTATGTCAGCATGAATACAGAAGGGTAATGAAGCAAAGCATTGATCTGCTAATAGAGTACAGATGCAGAGTGTAGGATTCTTATGCTCATAGGTGAATACTTGGCTAACTACTCTAAAGGGCCAATTTAAGGCTAGCCAATAACCCAAGGTCAGAATCAAACCTTGTATCTTGTGTTTTATGAGGCAAAGACCTTAACCATTATGCCAAACCCATATATGGAAAGACTACACACACTCATTATGTAAGTTTATAGGCAATTAGCTAGTAAACTAACAACCCCTAGGAGCTTTTTTAAGTTTAACCATGCTTCACAAAGGTGGGAATCAACCCTGTGCATTACGTCTGCAAAGTAAACAAGTTAACCATTATACCAGCCCTCAACCTCCTGGCTGTTTGAAGGGCAAATAGCTATAAAGAATAGCAGTGACCTACTAACAGAGTACATATGCAAAATGTGGGACTTTTGTTGGCTGTTTAAAGTGGAAATAGCTACAATGGTATGCTAGATATGATAGGTGCTGCTTATTTTTTTGCATGTGGACTATGTAGGGTGTAGATATCAATATGCAATGAAAAGGGCTCCATACTATGGAACATCATAGACTTAGGGCTTGCTTATTTCAGCTATAGATCCATAAGTCTAACTAGACTTATATGCAAAGGGATGGAAAGAATTCTAATGGAAATGATCAATAATGATATAGGAAACCTCCAGACACTGGACCCAACCCAGTATGGGTTCAGCAACGGTAGGTTATGCCTACTCAACCTGGTGGACTTCTTTAAGGAGGTCACTAAAGCAATGAATGAGGTCAAAATGGTTCATACTGCCTACCTTGTCCTGGCCAAGGCATTTCACACAATACCCTACTCAGGCATTATTAACAAACTCAAGAGGTTAGGTACAAATCAGTATGTCACCCGATGGATAGCCAGTTGGCTCAAGTTAAGGCCAATGTCAATGGTCTCCGGCTGACTGAATTTGCAGATGGTTACAAATTAGGAACTGTCATTGAATCCCACACTGGCGCAAATGTTCTACGGGTTTGTAAAAGGCAGAACATGTCTCCTAAACCTGATAGACTTCTTTGAGATAGTCACCAAAGCCATAGATGAGAGTAAGGTGGTTCACACAGCCTATCTAGATCTCGCCAAGGCATTCAACACAATCTCCCACTCTGGAATTATAGATAAACTCACTAAACTAGGTATAAATCCCTATGTCACAAGATGGGTTGCCAACTGGCTTACTGACAGAACCCACACTGCGAAAGTAGCAGACTCCAAATCAAACTTCAGACCAGTGACAAGTGGAGTACCACAGGGTTCAGTCCTGGGTCCTCTCCTGTTTAGGATCTACTTCTCTGAAGTACAGGCTAATACAGAAGGTCTTTGGCTAACTAAATTCACAGATGACTGCAAACTAGGAGCCATAATCGAAACTCCTAACGATGTGGACATCCTACAAAAGGGCCTCACTGAGACAGATGCCTGGTGTCAAAGCCATGGTCTCAAGCTCAATGCCAAAAAGTGCATTGTCATCCCCTTTAGAAAAAACGTTGTACCCATGAACTACCACATAGGCGGTAGTCTACTTAACACCAAAAGTGTGATAAGAGACCTTGGGACACAGGTGGACAGTAGTCTCCCCTTTGATAATCACATCACCACAGTGGTCAGGAAATCCTTCTACGTGGCACACCTCATCACAAAAGGTTTCTCATCCAGAAAAAAACGAAGTCATTGTCCCCCTCTACTCATCACTCATTAGACTCATTATAGAGTACAATGCCCCTTTTGGTATGTACCTCATAAGACATCTACAACAACTGGAAAAGCCGCAAAAATACCTCACAAAGAGGATTACTGGCCTCAAACAGATGCCTTACGCAGACCGACTCAAAATACTCCAGCTTTACTCCGTCGCATATCGCCTACTCAAAGGCAATCTCTGCCTAACATACAAAGCTATGTCAAACCCAGAGCTGTTGGACATGCTCCATAGGTTCATAGGTTCATAGACTGGTACTAGGCTATCGGCCCTAGGGCCTATACAAGCCTAGCCATAACAATTCCCTGGCTATTTCTTCCCACACTATTTACTTCTTCTAGCAGGGTGACTGACGTGATCCCTGGGGTGAACTTCCTTTCTCCCATCCAATCATCAAGGTTCCTTTTGAAGAGGGCCAAAGAGCTGCTCTGCTTGACATGTATGGGCAGTCTATTCCAGAGTCTGGGGAGTCTCTGGGTCAGGAATCCACTTAAAGAAATCCCAATCCCTCCAAGCTACATGCTCTAGGGACCTAAATCTTGTCACCACAATAAACAGAACATGCTGGAGGGATAGATTCCTGTCCCAGAGACTTCCCATACTCTGGAACAGACTACCTATCTATGTCAAACAGAGCTCCTCATTAGCACTCCTCAAGAAAAGTATTGATGATTGGATGGGTAATAGGAAATTCACCCCGGGGATCACTTCTGTGGTTCTGCTTGACAGGGGCACAGGAAAATAATTTTCTTGGGTGGCAAAAGCCAGGGTACCTTTTTGGCTAGGCTTGTATAGGCCCTAGGGCCAATAGCCTAGTACCTACCTATGAACCTATGAATCTATGAACAGGAAGGGCTGACACAGACAAACAACTGGTGTCAGAGCCATGGACTAAAATTAAATCCCAAGAAATGCATAATAGTATTCTTTGGGTAGTCACCAACCCCTGGTAACTATCATGTTGACAACACACCCTAAGAGCTGACCCCGTAGTCAGGCACTTAGGGAAACACATAGACACTAATCTAGCCTTTGGCCATTACGTATTTACAGTAGTGAGAAAATCATTCTATGTTGGGCAACTTATAAACAAAGGTATGGCATCTAGGTCCAAGGAAGTCATTGTTCCACTGTATTCGGCATTCATCAGACCTATCGTTGAGTACAATGCCCCATTTGGTATGTACCTAACCAGGCATATCCAACAAATGGAATGTCCACAGAGGTTCCTCACTAAAAGAATACAGGGCATAAGTAAAATGTCCTATGCAGACTGCCTTAAGGCCCTATCCCTGTATTCCGTCTCTTACAGGCTGTTGAGGGGAGATCTATGCCTGGCATGCATGGCATTGTCAGACGCAACTCTGATGGACCTTCTGCATATCCACAAAACAAACAGAATTACCCATTCTAAAGACTTAAACCTTGTCTGTCATATAAATAGGTCCTGCTGGAGAGACAGGTATGTATCCCAGAGACTACCCCATCTCTGGAACAGGCTCCCCATCCATGTGAAGCAAAGTTCCTCCCTAACCCAATTCAAGTGTAACTTGGACAATTGGATGGGGAACAGAAAATTCATCTCTGGCTTGGCACCTTTGTGTCTAAGAGACACAGGTAACCTATAAATGACTCATCTCCCAGGCCCCTGCTTGTAAATGTTTCATACCCCAAGCCTCTGCTTACACTTATCAAGGGTGTCAGAACTTGTCAGAGATTTGGGATGCATGGCTAGGTTTAAAAAGGCCCTTGTGATCATTAGCCAAGTAATCACCTATGAACCTATAAACCTATGGATCAGATATATAAGTAATTTAAGAAACTGACCATCTCAAAACACATCCTTTGCTGTTTTTCATATCATTTTGTTTTGAAAGTGGGGAGGCAAATGACCATGTACAGATGTCAGGGTGAGTGATCAGAACTATATGATAAGACTTAATTAAGTGGGATTCACAATTGGGGGTGAGGGCAGTAAGGGAACTGTTTGAAAGATTTACTTTTTCCTGTGTTGACTGTTCACTGTTCACTAAATAACAAACTATGAGGATTTCATTCTAAGAAATGGACTACAAAATTTAGATGTTATATCTTGCAGCATTTTGCATAGTGCAAAATGTGAAGATAGCAAATGTATATAGAGGATGTGTATTCCATAGTTCTGTTATTAGTAGTCTAGAGTGAATGTTAATATATAGATTTTTGATTGTAAGTAAGTAGGTTTATTATACAATACTTAAAAGGACTCTACACAAAGTGACTGGGTATTATTTTTTGTCCTTTGCAGTCTGGCTGGAAGCTAAGTGAAGTAGAAGCTTTGGGGGAGGTAGTGCTGGTAACATATTGCCTTCAAATTACACACATTTGCTGGTCCACAGCAGTTTAAAGGCCAAGGTGTAGACCTCACTGAGGCCCAGAAGTATGTCAGACTTACTTAACAATGGAGGGAGATAAAGAACTAAGTAGTGGCACGGTATGTATAACTAGAAGAGAGATCAAAGAAGGTTACTACCGACAGACATATTTAGAAATTATGTGTTTTCAGTGATATCCTGGAATATGGTGTATGTCATCCAATGAAAGTAGGGGTAGATTTTTAGAAAGGAGAATGGAGAAGTAGGGGACGTCATTTTGTTATACTGTAGGTGACTAAGCTATAAAGGAAAGAAGCCATGAAGATGGGAATAAGTCATTTGAATGTGGATGGATGCAACCCACTACAAGGAGGTAGAAAATGAGAAATATTGTGTTCAAAAAAGGGATGCAGTTAATGATAGGTCCAGTGAACAAAAGGAATATCAGGTATGATAGGTGATAATGGATATACATTTTAGAAAGAAGAAGAAATGGAAGGTGGGTTACTTCTTGGATATTGATTATTTCATTAAACAATTTGTGAGGAATGATAATATAAGACTCTGCATTGTGACAAGGCAGACGATTTCAGTGAGTGTTCGTTTGTAAATTAGATAGGAAACTTGGGTAGACAGAGAAAAATCTAAAGGCTAAAGAGATTTTAAGAAATTAAGAAACGAAGGAAGGATGTCATGATAAGCAGTGATTGAAGAAACTTCAGAGAAAGGTGTTTGCATTTTCAAAAAGAGCAGAAAAAGGTGAGCAAATCAGATAGAATTTTACAGAGACGTAAACTGGTACCAAGTGTGGGATGTCAGTATAAGAGCTAGGGGCATCTCAGATCATGCACATATTACACTGTGCATCTGAGAGGAGGATGACAACAATAAAGAAAAATGGTGGGGATGAAAAATGTGGATTACAGTGAAGAGGACAAGTAAATAAAGGTAGGGCAGATGGTGAATGGAGTTCTTATAGCTATTGAAAGGAAGGAAGATAAGGAAGGTTGGGTTAGGTGGAATATACGGAATGCCTAATGAAGTGTCATTTCATGAGTATGTTAGGTTACTGGACTGGATAGGAAAATAAGGTGGTCAAGAAATTAGAATATAAACGGATGCGGTTGCAAAGGTAGTTGAATGCAAATCAGGCAGATACAAGAAATGAAGGTAAACATTTGTGAGAAAAACTCTGCCAGTGGAAAACCTGAATGATTTATAGCCAGGACTTCTGGTAGGTACATTTGGAAAAATCAGAGAAATAGATGGTGGTGAATTTACAGTAGAAAAAATGGAGGGAAATGTCTTAGGCCAAAAAGGAGAAGTTTTTAAGATATGAAGAGTCAAAGATGTGATAGAAGAGGGAATAAGGGACAATTTACAGTAAAGTTTAATGATCACAACAGCTTAATAGGGTAGGAGATACTGAGGCATGAAGGCTGTGCATGGGATGGAAAGGCTCCAGATTAAAAAATGTACTAAGGTTAGCATAGAAAGAAATATTGGTGTAGAAGAGGTTAGAGATGTATGTTAGAATTTAAAGAGGGGAATGACCTCAAGGAAGGATGGTTTTCTGGAGGAGTTCTATAGGTAAGCAGACGGCATCTTGGTAGAACTTCTTTGCAAGGTGTATAATGAGGAGGCAAGAAGGGAACTTTACCATTTTCATTCAGTAGAACAAGGATAGTACCAATAACAAGGTGGTGTATAAACTATCACACCTTTTGAACAACAGACCCACTTCTCTTATTAATGAAGATGTAAACATACTTGCATCAATTTTAGAAAAAAAATGTTGGAGCAAGCCATATCACATTTGAAGCATACGGGGCAGAGAAAATTTTCAAAAGAATGAGAACAGTGGAGGAAAGCAGGTGTCATCTGAGAGCACTAATCAAATAGGCATGAGAATGAGATGGAATGGAATTCTTTGATATAAGGAAATCATTATATGCAGTAGTGTCCCTTCTTATTTAGAATGCTAAATGAAATAGGTTTGGGTCACACATTCCAAAATTAAGTTGAGGCACTCTAGCAGGCACACAAAATCTGATTATCAGTGAATGGGGAACTTCTGAGGTAAATTGATCTGTGAAGAGGACAAGGCAAGGATGCCCCTTTCACCTACCCTGTTTTGGCTACCTTTTGAGGTGCTAGCACAGCAGGTAGGGAGCCTACTTAGGGGCACTCTGTCAATGGAAGCTATTCCAACTGTTTGCTGTTGACTGTATATTACCCATGGACAAACTAGATCTGGTAATACAGGAATGATTCTTTGGAAGATTTAAGGAAATATCAGGCCCTGAGTGCAACTGGAAGAAAATAGCCAAGCTGCATTTAGGACGAATGGGTAGAGAAAATAGAGAAGATTTAATATTTAGGAAGGCGGGAGCAAATATCTTACAATGCAGTAATAGGGGTAAGGAGTCATATAATGAAGGACAATTATAGAAATACTATTACAGAATGTGACAAAACTGGTCAAGTAAATGGTCCTGTCTGATAAATACAAACACAGGGAGAAATAATGTGCTACAGATATTGATATACCTAGGTTATATATTTATTGTAGCACTTACCTCTGACTTGAGTAGATGATTCTTAGGTTCAGAGAAACCAAGTATACTGAAAAGGATTTGTATGGAAGGACAAAATAAGTAGGATAGCAAAGGCAGATGCCTAATTTTCAAGTATATTCCATTGCAGCAACTACCTTATTTGAATTGAAAGAAGCAAAGGATATGACCAGAACTGCTAGCTGTAAGGGGCACTGGAGTAAAAAAAAAATGCAGGGAGTGATAGCTAGCTTTTAGCGAATGCTAATGACTGGTGCCAGAAGCATGGCCTCAAAATGAATGTCAAGAAATGCATCATTATCTCCTTTGGGGAAAATGTCAACCCCATTAATTATCACATTAATAACAATGTACTAAGCATGCAATGAGTCGTGAGGGACTTGGGCACGCAGGTTGATAGCAACCTGACTTTTGACCAGGTCTATATTAAGTCAGCGAAACGGCATTACAGTGAATGCCATTTCACCTACAGATATAGACCGAAATCCCAAAATAGTGAAGGCTCATGTGAAGCCCCTCACTTTGTTATGCTTGTAATTGTGTGTATGTGTTTTTAGTGTAAGCAATTTCTTTCCCAGGGAAAGAAATCGCTGTTTTGAATGTTTATGGTTTAATGAGGTTGATGATTACGTGTTGATGAAGAGGCATTTGCTGGTGCTTTTGACCTCCTAGTTGCCTCCATTGTATGGAAGGCTTTCTACATGGCCCACCTCATAAATAAGGGTATTTCATCCAGGAACAAGGAGGTTATAATATCCTTGTACCCCTCCCTTATCAGAACCATTATTGAGTACAATGCCCCCTTCACCACGTACCTTGCCAAGCACATGCAGCAGTTGGAGAGACCATGAAGGTTCCTGACCAGAAAAATCCAAGGTCACAGACACTTATCCTATAGAGAGTGGCTAAAAGCCCTGTCCCTCTACTCAGTCTCATACAGATTGCTCAGAGATGGCCTGTGTCTGGTATACAAGGCCATTTCAGGCACAGCCTTGATGGAGCTGCTGCATATCTGTAGGACAAACTCCACTCATGCAACCCACATGCAAGGCCTTAACCTGGTCTGTGACATTAATGGAACTTGTTGCCAGGATAGATTTGTGTCCCAAAGATTCCCCCATCTGTAGAATAGACCCCGTCTTCATGTCAAGCAGAGTATTTCTCTAACCCTCTTTAAGAGGGACCTGGATGACTGGATGAGAAACAGAAAGTATACCCCTGGGATCACACCTGTGTCCCTGCTTGTCAGGGGAAACAGGTGCTGACTTTGAGGGAACATGGGGAAAATTCTTGGCTAGGCTTATAAGGGCCTCCAGGCCAATAGCCTAGTATCATCCTATGAACCTAACAAAAGGAATTTAAAAGGCATTGAAGGAATTATTTAGGTTAGATTTATGGGAAAACCCAGAGATATGAACAGAGGGGAAGACTGTCAGATGGATAATGTTAAAAGGGTAGAGACTGGTCAGGAATGATGATTTAGTTTGACAATACCTTGAAGCAGGTGGAAGTACACTGTTTATGGAGTGGAAATAATTTAAGCAGACATAAACTTCCCTGTGGGGTGCTGGTTACACATTCAGCTCTTAATTCTTGGTTAGTCAATGAAAAAGTATTATAAGACATTCATCAAGAGATATTGTGACTGAGAGACCAAGGGGGAGCTGGTGAATGTAAAGAAGGACTAAAGGTGCGGTAGATTATATACTAGTTTGAACTTTGGTAAATATGGCTAGAAAATGGAGAAGCTGAGGAAAAAATGGGAAACAGCCAAGGGAATAAAATCCTAAGAAAGAATGGACGTGGTGCCTGAGGAGGCTAGCAAGACCTAAAGCTAGCCAGTAGTTTGGAATCAATACATGAAGAGACTATAGTGGAGGTATAGGACACCTCTGCAATTATTAAAGATCTGGAAAGCAAGAAGTGGGAGATATTGCAATTAATACAAAATATATTTGTATGTGTGTCTATGTGTATATGTGTGTGTAATATCCTCTCCACATATAACAACGCCAAACTACCAAACACACCTTTTAGTACATTTCTGCAGGGGTCTTGATGCAGTAAGGAGTGGAAATTAAATGTTTACCCTCTGTAGTGTGATCTTGGAGTTGGTATATTTAACTTATGAGGGGTGTGGTGGGCAGAGCCCCCCCCTCCAACATGGGGGGAACATAGTAAAAAGTGTGTTTTGTAGTTTGGTGTCATTATATGTGGAGGAGATTTTATTATCTTGTGATTCGTAGTGTTAGATGTTATGAAATTCGATGTTATGGGTTTTAGATGTTTTGGGTTTTAGATGTTCTGGTATCAAGGTTATGAAATTAGATGTTATGGGTTTTAGATGTTTTGAAGTAGACCTACATATATATATATATATATATATATATATATATATATGTGTGTGTGTGTGTGTGTGTGTGTGTGTGTGTGTGTGTGTGTGTGAGACAAAAGGTGATCTTGCAGCACAGTTAGCTGGAAGTTTGCAAATAATTATATTTCATTGGTGAATATGGAAATGATTTATACAAGATGCTTCTGTTACAAATGTATTAGATCTGTTTGTCATTTGTATATCAAACTGCTTGCACAGATGTGTGTGTTGAAAATGTATTTGCAAAGTGTTGTTTGAAATGCAACCACAGTGTGCTCTACTGGAAGAGAACAGAAATGTACATACATGCACTATTGTAATTGTTTAAATGTATATATTTTAACATTGGAAAGTAGAATACAGGAGGTTAACCTCAGTCCTGCAAACTTTAGACAAATAGCTAAAATAAAATTACTTTATAGGATGCGATATAGAGGCCATCTCTCAAGTTTTCAATACAGCTAGAGACACGAGTTCTGTACTAGGAAGCTTTCTGTATTGTCCTTGGAGTGAACAAATTTTTACTTTTGAAGCTTGAAGGAATGCAATTGTTTTATATATAAAATATATACAATTGCAAGTGTGTCCTGCAGGGTTAGTTTTTCACCTATTTCAAGTAGATATGGTCTCTCACACACCGGTATGATTTGATCCAACAATCTCCGCCTCCCAGGATGCTAGGATTACAGGCATACACCACACACCCAGCTATAACTTCCAGCATCTGCCAAAGATCTGAGGAAAAGCCCTTGTCTGTATATTTTTACAGGCAGATGCTAAATGCTGCTAGCTTCTATCAATGTGGATTTTGGCCTGGGAACTAGAAGTGATGTCATCCTGCAAGCTATCCCAACAGTAATATTTGAGATATTATTTTGAGAAGTCTCTCAGTGAGACAGATCATTCTCCATTATGTTTGGGCCTGACAACAATAATAAGAACCATTCACCACATCTGCCTTGCTCTATTAGTAAATTCATAGGTTATAGCATAATTCTCTTAGATTCAGTCAGGAATAAAGTGAAAAATAGTTTAGACATATTTTTTATGTATTTGAGATTGCCCTGCAATGTTGTTTTAAATATTTCCTGTGGTTTTGTCAATGTGAATATATATTTAGTATTGTCTTGTTCTTTTATTATTTATTATTAAATACATTTACACCTCTCTTTGTGGTTGATCTGTGTAGAGATAGTTAAGTTTTGATAGTACTTGTATATTTATTTTGTGAAACTGTGTGGGCCATTCCTAATACCCTTGCTATTGGTCAAACTACCATTTGTATTAGCATTAATATTACACAGTAAGATTGGACACCCTTTGTTAAGGGCCCTAAAGTAGCTTATAAAGAGTAACTGATGGCAATGATAACTACCTTATAGTCTGGGCAGAAGGGAGCATAACTAGTTAACCTGTGCCAGCCTCTTCCAGGTGTGTGTGTGTGTGTGTGTGTGTGTGTGTGTGTGTGTGTGTGTGTGTGTGTGTGTGTGTGTGTGTCTGTGTGTGTGTGTGTGTGTGTGTGTGTGTGTGTGTGTGTGCATGTTGGTATGTGTGTAAATCAAACCTCAAAGAGTGTGTGTGTCAGTTCCCTGGGCAGAGACACAAAGCACTGTTTGGACAGAGAGGGTGCTGGAGGCCGTGGCTTGGACACTCAGCTGAGATCTCAACTCTATAGCTTTGCCAGTGGGGAGTCATAATGGGGATCTGGAGAAAGAGAGAGAAACCAGCACCAGACTGACTGTGGTTTCTGTGTGCTTTTAGGGGAAATTGCACTTGATGCAGAGAGCTGCATCTGGAAATTCTGTGTGTGTACCTGTTATCCTCCTAGTGAACATCCCCAACTGTTGCCAGTGATGAGAATTGAGGTTCCTTGATTACTGGTCCAGTGGAGGGTCACCAATATATATATATATATATATATATATATATATATATATATATATATATATATATATATATATGAGAATACTTCATAGCATTGAAATTTCATAACACTGAATTTCATAACATTGAGACCAAACCATCGAAATCCCAAAACACTGAAAACCCAAAACATTGAAAACTCAAAACATTGAAAGTGTGTTTCATAACATTGAAAACTACAATGTAAATAATATCCCTTGCACCTCCACACCACCCATAAATTAAAGATACCAAACCCAAGATCGCACTACAGTGTAAAAAAGTTAATGTCCTAACGTCACTGTATCACAGCCATACACTGAGGTTAGGAAATTAACTTTTTTCCACTGTAGTGCAATCTTTGAGATGGCATATTTAATTTACGGAGGGGTGGGGGGGCAGAGCCCCCCGCATGGGGCAAAAACATAGCAGAAAGTGTTTTTGTTAGTTAGGTGTTGTTGTAGGTGGAGGGGATCCTATTTACTTGTGCAATGAAGTTTTCAGTCTTATGAAGCACACTTTCAATGTTCTGAGTTTTCAAAGTTTTGGGTTTTTAGTGTTTTGAATTTTCGATGTTATGGTCTCAATGTTATGAATTTCGAATTTTCAAATCTTCGACCTTCATATGGCTGAGACCATATGATTGAACTTTTGAAAGTTCAAAAGTTCTTAACAAAGTTCTCCATACAGCTCAGAATAGGAAGATTTCCCTTTTCCGCACTGTAGTGCAATCTCAGAGTTGGTATATATAAATAGCAGGGGGGTTGGGGGTTGCAGGGGCACTTGACACTGGTAAAACTGTTCAGGTAATATGTTTTCTTTTTTTTTTTTTTTTACTTTTTTATTAGATGTTCGAACTTTGAAAAGTTCGATCATATGGTCTTGGCCATATTAAAGCCGAACTTTTGAAAGTACGATCATCTGAAGTAGACCCTTATATATATATATATATATATATATATATATATATATATATATATATATATATATATATATATATATATGGGATCTGTACAGATCCATGATGGCACTTTCTGCCTAAGCAGAAATCACCGAACATACATAACCTAAAGTGCTGTTCACCAAAGCAGCACTTTCAGTTATGTATGCTGGTTGTGCTGGTTGCACTACGGTGTGGTTAAGGGAGAATTCCTTTTTCCCCACTGTAGCGTGACCTCAGAGTGAAAATATAAAAGTAGGGGGGTGTGGGGGACACAGCCCCCCCACATGGGGGGTGCAGGGGAACTTGCCGCCCTGCATAAAAGAAGATTTAGTGGGGTTTTTTTTTAATGGACTTTAACAAAAGCACTTTTTCGGTGAAAGCGCTTTCGTTAACGTGTGTTTGGGTATTGTGGATTTGGACTATTGAACTTTCGTTCAATAGTCCTAGATCCATATATATATATATATATATATATATATATATATATATATATATATATTAGTCTACTTCATAGCATTGAAATTTCATAACACTGAATATATGTATGTGTGTGTGTGTGTGTGTGTGTGTGTGTGTGTGTGTGTGTGTATATATATGTCTGTGTGTGTGTGTGTGTGTGTGTGTGTGTGTGTGTGTGTGTGTGTGTGTGTGTGTGTGTGTGTATATATATATATATATATATATATATATATATATATAGATATATATATATAGATATATATATATATATAAAGTAAAACAAATAGCTGAACTCCAGTTCAATTAACAAAGATACAACAAATGACAAAGCAGATGGAAAACATGGTGTCAAAGGAAAAACAACTTCAAAAAGATCAACACATGGCAGGTTCAGGTTAAGGCACTTTAATCTTGCAGCAAGGAGACAAAAATGTGCTAATACAGAGTTTGTCTAACTAGAATCAGGAAGTGAAGCCATTCTTATACATTTCTTACAAGACATTGCCTACTAAGCTGACGTAATAAATCACAAGTTCTTTCAATATTATTTCATAGCAGCTGTTTGTCCATGATTTTCTACTGGCATATCAAGTTTACAAAAAAACTTCCTAAGAAAAACAACATGGCCTTGGAGACCACCGGTTAGATACAACTTCTCACTATGCAATGTTACCATTCAAGGTACTATGGCTAATTCGAGCACAAAGCAAGTACAGATTATAGTTCATTTCTTCAAGCAGTCTTTGTTCAACTGTATCTGTCTTTTCTGCAGCTTTGCATGTTCTCATAACACGAACAGAGCTGATTGCTCAAGTTCAATAACATTATAGAAAACAGTATTGTTCTATTCATTATTTTCCTGACCTAGCAGATAATCACCTGCTTCTCAGTAAATTTCCAAAAGGCATAAACATGAATTTTCCTGTGCTAGCAAATACTAGGTCAGAGAGCATCTTGCAGTTTCAGAAAGCATATTGCAGTTTGAAAAGCATCTTGTAGTTTCATACAAAACTAAACTGTACATAAAATAGAATGAAATGTGTTAACCCTTTTTGCTTCTAATAAGCACTAAACATATACATTAATACATATTTTTCTAACATTCCCCCCCGTTAATACTTTTTATTCTATTTTCAAAAGCATAAACAGTTTGCTTCTTCTCCTAACCTCTTCCGTTCAGAATTTGCAGTTAAGAGAGTCATTCAGTTTAAACTTATGAAAGTGTTTCATGTTTCAACAGTTCTTCAATTTCAGTACTTTGATACAAAGTCTCAGAAACTGACATGTCTATAAAATCTTTAATTAATCTTTTCATGCAGGGAATACCACAACAAACACACATTCCTAATAGGAGTAATCCCAAGCAAATGGCAATCAGGATGTTCATTAGGATGCTACCCCACCCCCCAAACAAATTCTGGAAAAAATCTGTCAGTGGGTTTGGGCCTGGTTTGGTCATGGCCGACACTTGCTGAATCACCTCAAGATGGTTGTTTATCTCATGCTGGTTGTCAAGAATATACGAACAGCACTCCTCTTTTATTAAAGTGCACGTACCACCTTTCGCCGCTAGGGTGAAGTCGAGAGCCATGCGGTTTTGAAGCACCTCAGTTCTCATAGCATTCATTTCATCAGTTACTAATTCAAGAGCAGAAAAAGTTGCATTGCTCATTACTTCGAGAAGTTTGGACAGTTTTCTCAGCTCCCAAATTGATTTTACTGCGCCATATGCAGGGGCTATACCTGCCCACGATATAATAGTGTCACTCAAGTCCATGTGTGTCAGTTTATCTTTGTTTTTCACAGAGTTATGGTTTCTCCAGCCTGCTTCAATTCATCCCACTGGATTCTCAGGTCTCTTGATTGGATTTCCAGGTTTCTTGGTGACCTCTCTGACATTTCAAATTCTTCCCTGAGGCAAAACTGCAGTGTGTCGTATGGCCGGAACGAGGTAGCCCAAAAAACAACTGCCGGACCAATTCTCAGGTAACCATTTGTATGCTTTTTTTCCCGCACACAAAATAACAATTCTCTACTTTAGTATTAATATATACTTGCCCTGCATGAAACATTTTCTTATCAATGATAGATAGTTGTTTAAAAAGAACAGGATTATGTTGTACTTCGTCAACTGTTTTGTGCATTGATTCAAAATATGAGTCATAGTTTGTATCACAAATATAACCTGCATTATTAGCTTTGGTATAACACTTGTAAGGAACAGTCACATTACAATTGCTCCAACCCACCTGAACAGTATCATTTTTGTAAAAACATACAATTCCCTTTTGTGTAACAGACAGGTACAATGCTATTTTGTCTTGTGATTTCACAGTCGTAGTGTCAAAAATCAAATTTTCCCAGGTCTCATTGACCCCTAGGGGGAGAGCAGTCATTAACAATCCCCTGTATGCTGTTGGTATAGCTGTGCAAATCCAGCAATTCGAAACATTAAAAGTCTCAGCATTCACATATTTAATTGCTTGGTAAGTGTTAAAGTTCGGATGCCAGTCTATGCGTAACGCATCACATTTATTCAGTTCAGCTCATGTGGCTGGAAAAAGGAAAGGCCACAGCAAAAAGATTAATGTTATCAGTATAGTTAACAGAATGATCATGCAATACTTCTGAGGTTGTTCTGTATTCCTATTTGCTCCATATCTGGTCATTTTGTTCTTGTGTAACAATAACAAGTTTTTTGTCCAATTCAAAGTTTTTAACCAGTTTACAGTGTGTCAGATGAATCCAGGATGCTCGCTCTGCGATCTTGACTGCAGTATGTGTTGACAGTAGCACTTGGTATGGCCCTTCCCACTTCGGTGACGTCCAATTCTTTTTTTTGGATGACTTTCACCCAGACCCACGTGCCTGGGACTACTGCTGCTTCCAATGGTCTGGTTTGTTCTTTATCTGAAACAGAATTTAACTGCAAAAGTTGTTTATTACTTAAAAGTCATCTCAAATATTCTGCGAGTGAACTGTCGGCCTCCTGGTCTGCAGGCATGAGAGGTTTCCACTGAGGTATATAGTATGCCCTCCCAAATAATTTTTCAAAAGGAGTTAACCCCTTTGCATTCGGAACAGTTCTCATGCTCAACAATGCCAGAGGCAGGCAGTATACCCAATTCTTTTGTGTCTCACTAATTAACTTCCTAAGTTTATTTTTCAAAACCCCATTATGCCTTTCTACTAGTCCTGCGGATTGTGGATGGTATGCACAATGGTTCTTTAAGGAAATTCCAAAATACTGGCTCAACTGTTGTATAGTTTGATTTACAAAGTGTGTGCCATTGTCACTGTAGATCTT
Source organism: Protopterus annectens (assembly GCF_019279795.1). Classification (NCBI taxonomy): domain Eukaryota; kingdom Metazoa; phylum Chordata; order Ceratodontiformes; family Protopteridae; genus Protopterus; species Protopterus annectens. Next base: position 639,672,359 of record NC_056735.1, on the reverse strand, counting down.
TTCCGGTATGCCAAATCTAGGAATAATTTCTTTAACAAGGACTTTTGCAACAGTAGCTGCATCTGGATTTTTGGTCGGAAAAGCTTCCACCCATTTGGACAACATATCTATAATGACAAGATAATACTTCTTATTTTCGCATTTGTTCAGTTCTATGAAATCTATACAGATAGTATGGAATGGGTACGGTGGTGCAGGGAAACTCCCTTGTTTAGGCTTCAACGCCCCTTGTGCATGATGCTTGTTACAAAGATGGCATGCCGCACAAAAATTTTTTGTGCAGTTTGTAAATCCATATGCTGTGAACACTCGATTCACTAACTGTACCATCCCCCCTGTTGAGACATGGCACTGCCCATGGCTCAACAAAGCTGCATATCTAAACAAGTTAGACGGCAATATCGGTTTTCCTTCTTTGGAGATGTACAGCCCTTTCTCAAGAATTGCTCCTCATTTTATCCATTTCTGTTTTTCTACTTTCGTAGTGTGTCTGCATTGTTTTCAACATTTCTAAATCTAAAATCTCAGAAGGTTGCAATTCCTTACTCAAAAGAAATATTTCTGAAGCTGAAGCTGCCTGCTTTGCAGCTGTATCAGCTCTCGCATAACCTTTTGAAATCCTATCCTGTTGCTTGGTATGAGCTACACATTTACAAATAGCTACTTTCTGAGGTAACTGAATAGATTCTAACAAATCTAAAATAAACTGCGCATGATTAATCAGTTTACCAGTAGATGTTATCATTCCTCTATTCTTCCACTGTTGCGCAAAAACATGTACAGTAGAAAAAGCGTACTGGCTGTCAGTAAAAATATTCACACATTTACCCTTTGCCAAGGTACATGCCCTTGTCAAGGCAATCAATTCTGCTGCTTGTGCAGATAAGTTGTGTGGTAAAGACTTTGCTTCTAAAATCTCAGTATCAGAAACTACTGCATACCCCACTAGGTTCTGCCCTGTAGGACCCCTTCTGCATGAGCCGTCCACGTAATATGTCACCTCAGCATCATCCAAGGGAACATCCATTAGATCTTCTCTAGGCAGTGTCTTTTGCTCAATCTCCTGCAGGCAGCTGTGTGGTGTGCCGTCCGCAGGGGCCGGGAGCAAGGTAGATGGATTCAAAGTTGTACATCATTCAATTGTCATATGAGGTTGGCTCAACAGTATAGTCATACAGGAAAGATGTCTAGCAGGAGAAAGATATGCTACTTTTTCTTGCAGTAAAATAATCATGACTGCATGAGGCACTCTCAATGTGAGAGGGTGGAACAGCACTACTGAGGCCAAAGCCTGTACTGCCATTGCAGCTGCGACTACTGCTTGTACACAGTGGGGCAGGGATCACGCCACTGGGTCCAGCTGTGATGAATAGTAAGCTATGGGGCATTGCTTGTCCCCATGTTGCTGTGTTAACACTGATGTCATATAACCTTGCTTACAATCTATAGTTTGGAAAAAACATTTATGATAGTTTGGTAATCCTAAAACTAATGAGGATGCTATCAATTGTTTTAGTTTGCAGAAAGCTGATTCTGCTTCTGGTGTCCATTGCAATAAATTTTGTGCTGCCATAGGCTTCTTGTATATCAAGTTGGTCAGTGGAGCAGACTCCAAGGCATAGTTTGGAATCCAACTCTGACAGAAATTAGTCGTACCCAGGAAGGACATCATTTCCTTCTTGGTAGTCGGTTTGGGTGCTTGTAAAATTGCTATTTTCCTATCTTCATCTAATGTTCTGCCTTCTTTGGATATTACATATCCCAGGTATTTAACCTGCTTTCTCCAAAGCTGCAACTTGTTTTTGTTTTCTTTATGTCCTTGAGTGGCTAGAAAATGTAATAATGCTATGGTATCTTCTCTGCATTCTTGCTGGGTGGGGGCTGCCAGCAGGATGTCGTCTACATAAATTAAAATCTGACTGCCTCTTGGTGGGCTAAATCCCCCCAAGTTGCTTGTCATCTCTTGTGCGAATATTGTTGGACTTTCACAATATCCCTGTGGTAGTCGTGTGTATGTATACCTTTTCCCCTGAAATGTAAATGCAAACCAATGTTGGCTGTCAGGGTGTATCGGTATCAAAAAGAACGCATTGCTAATATCTACCACAGAAAAATACTTCTGTTGAGGCTTCAAATCATTCAATAGGGTGTGTGGATCTGGCACCATAGGTGCTCTAGGTATTACTGTGTCATTTACAGCTTGTAAATCTTGGACCATACGCCAATCTCCGTTTGCTTTCCTGACAGGAAATAAGGGTGTGTTACATGGTGAATCGGGAGATTCTACCAGTACTCCTTCCTTAAGTAAAGCTGCTATTATAGGTTTGATTCCCACTTCTGCATCTTTCCTTAAGGAATACTGTCTCTTTTGTGGTCTAAATGCTGATTTTGTGTGATAGTAACTGGTCCTGCTGTACGAATTAGTCCTACATCTGATTTCCCTGTTGACCAGAGAGTTTCTGGTATGCTCCATAAGGCATTTTCTTCCTCTTCTAGTAAGAGTGCTAATCAGCTGTCCTCGCTAGACTGCAAGTGTACAGCTGGGTGTGTCTGTGTTATCCAATTTAACTTCTGCTTTTGTACTCCCTGTTCTGACAATTCTAACTCCGTCTGTTTTTCCCACTTTGTGATTTTTTTTCTCCTAGGTGTGCCCATTTTACATTCTTGTCCTTAGTCAAACTAACATGTGGTAATCGATTAGATTTATAGAGTGCAAAGAATTCTTGGGGCAATGAACAGCCAACTACACTGTTACCTTCTGTGTCCCAGTACAGATTACGTAATACTAATCTGTTTGCATGGTTTCTAAATAGTTCTCGCTCATATTCCTTATCAGGTCCTGGTGTGCTACAATAATACAGAGTACAGTGCAACAAATGCTGTTTATCAGTGTCAAGGGAGGGGGACTTACTGATGGCTACGTTCATCATCTCTTTGGTTACTGCCCCTGGACCAGTCGTGACCAAGTCCTGGCTGTACCAATAAAATGTTTCGCCCTCCGGTCGCACCACATAACTATCAATTTGTCACTGTGCTTCCATACCCTGCATAGTTGGAACTACTGCTATGCCAAATATCTGCATAAGATCTCTGCCCAAAAGGTTTACCGGGCATTTTGCAGAAACAACAATTTTGCTTTTCTGGGTCATCCCTGAAACAGGGTCAGTTATTGCTATGTTATAGGAGAATGGCTCCCGATACAGCTGTCCATTAGCTGCTTTCACTAATATGTAATCAAATGATTCTGAATTTTCTGGTAGTTTGGAAGGATGTATCAGGGTCCATGATGCCCCTGAGTCACACAGGAATTTTACTTCCCTCCCCTCTACCAGAAGTGTAACTTCCGGTTTAGTGTCTGCTAAGTAGAGCTCTAGGCTCAATAATGCTAAGTCTAAAATTTCACTTTCTTCACTATCTGTGATTTCTTGCACTTCCTCTATTTCTTCTATCACATCCTCTACTCCCTCTATCACATTTGCATTTGTCTTTTCTTGGTTATTCCTTTCTAGTGATTCTTGTATATCATATAGTCAGTCCTCACCCTCCTTATCTTCCATGGCTACCTTCTTGTTTTGCTTGCAATCCCTTGCTAAATGCCCCTTTTTTACGCACTTAAAACATTCACCCCTTTTCTTTCTCTCTTCAAACTCCTCTGATCGCTTATCAGATTGTTTGTTTCCTTGGGCATTTTTCTTTCCCTTTTTCCCGGACTGCACTACATAAACTTCTGCTCCATCTTCTACAGAAAATACTTGGGCTTTCTTTTTCTTTTTACTGTTAAAATGCCTTTTGGCATGTCTAGCATATTCAAGTAGTGACTGTAATCTACTTGTACGATGGTCTACCATGTGCTTTGTAATAAAGCTGCTTATAGGCAAAATACTGCCTTTTAAAAACGCATTCTTTAGCTGCTGCTCATACGGGGAATCATGTGTTTGGTCTTCAGGTACCTGCATTCCACAATGATTATTAAAACATTCTAATAATCTAGCATAATATCTGTCAACAGTTTCACCTTCTTGTTGGATGCATTGATTAATGCAAGTCTAGTCTGCTCTAGGCTTCCATTTCTCAGAGATTCGGTCTGTTAGACCTTTCACTCTGTTATCCAGTTATGTGGGAGTGGCTTGTTTTCTGCGTCACAGGGATTCCAGTTGCCACTGATCATGTGCCAATCTGGACCTATGATTTGTCTAACTACTTTTTCTACTTCTTCTCCATTTAAATGATAACTTAACCTCATGCCCTGTAAGTCTTCTAAGAATTTTCTAAAATTAACTTTTGGATGGGGAATTCCCTCTGTGGCTTTCCGGATGTCTTCCGGTGTCCACGGTCTATATACCAGGAGAGTTGGGTCCTGCCCTTCCTGTCCTGCCTGAGGATTTGGTACTTCTATGAGCGGACATATCTCTTCTTCACTCATAGCTTGTGAATTTTTGTTCATTTGACATAACTCAGTATCCCCTCTTAAATTACGTGTTCAAGACCTAGTCTCGATGGGATCTCTGACAAATGGTCTTGGCTTCGCGGAGACAGCCGGGTATAGCGGAGGTGGACCAGCTTGTCCACTCACTTCATATTCTGGTAAGGGAAGTGGAGGGGGCGGAGGGGCTAATGCTATTACCAAATTATTGTCCTCTTTATCTAGAATCATAGCTTTTGAATTATTACTTTTCTGTTCCCTACGGTTTGCTTCCTCAATCCACCTGTGTGCCTGAGGGATGCCTAATTGACGTTGCTTTTTCACCTGACCTTTTGCATCGGTTTTAAGCTGTTTGACAAGTTTAATAAGTGAGGATTTTTCTAATTTGCCATCAAATTCATATTTATTAACCCATTTTGTATAGTACCTAACATTGTCGGCACGCTGTAATTGCATATATTTTGCATCTTCAGTTAACGATGGATCTTGGGAACTTTTTGTGCACTTATTTCCCATATTGTTCTAACTGTTAAAATGTTATGTAACCCTTCTTATTTTCATGTGGTACCACAATTTCTCTTTTTCACAGTTTATCTAGAATAACTGCCTTACCTATTCTGTTTCCCTGATCTATGACAAGACTGCAATCTTCCTGTCCCTGACTTGTACAAGACAAATCTCCTGACAGATGGTACAAATCAAATCCCTGATCTAAAACAGAAAAAAGGTAAATCTCACCTTACCTGAGTCTCCGTGATTGATCGCCTGGTTCAAGGAAAAACCGTTAACTCGTCCTCCAGTCGCAGATCAGAAAAGTGGCTGGCCTCTTTTGAATGACAATTTAGTCGGAGGTCTTTCAGAGCAGAAGAACCAATGTGGTCTCTTCCCCGTATGGTTTCATGCCACCTGGCCCATCTGATCTGAGGCGAAGTGAGAGTTTCCGGTTTGAAGGACCAATCTGTCAAAGGAAAAAACACTTCAGAAAGATCAACACACGGCAGGTTCAGGTTAAGGCATTTTAATCTTGCAGCAAGGAGACAAAAACGTGCTAATACAGAGTTTGTCTAACTAGAATCAAGAAGTGAAGCCATTCTTATACATTTCTTACAAGACATTGCCTACTAAGCTGACATAATAAATCACAAGTTCTTTCAATATTATTTCATAGCAGCTGTTTTTCCATGATTTTCTGCTGGCATATCAAGTTTACAAAAAAACTTCCTAAGAAAAACAATGTAGCCTTGGAGACCACCGGTTAGATACAACTTCTCACTATGCAATGTTACCATTCAAGGTACTATGGCTAATTCGAGCACAAAGCAAGTACAGATTATAGTTCATTTCTTCAAGCAGTCTTTGTTCAACTGTATCTATCTTTTCTGCAGCTGTGCATGTTCTCATAACACGAACAGAGCTGATTGCTCAAGTTCAATAACATTATAGAAAACAGTATTGTTCTATTCATTATTTTCCTGACCTAGCAGATAATCACCTGCTTCTCAGTAAATTTCTAAAGGCATAAACATGAATTTTGCTGTGCTAGCAAATACTAGGTCAGAGAGCATCTTGCAGTTTCAGAAAGCATATTGCAGTGTGAAAAGCATCTTGTAGTTTCATACAAAACTAAGCTGTACATAAAATAGAATGAAATGTGTTAACCCTTCTAGCTTCTAATAAGCACTAAACATATACATTAATACATATTTTTCTAACACATGGCATCCTCAGATATAATCCACAAAGTTTTTTATTCAAACACAAGATGACCGCTTTTGTCATAAATACAAATGGACTTTATCAGACAAACCTTGTGTTACTCCAACCTACTTACATAAGACAGAAACTTGTAACCATTAACCAATCAGTTCACACATGTATTGTGTAAGATATTAAGGATCTTGACAGGCTGCATCATTGTACCATATCTATTATTTGTGAGCACTTTTCAGTTTTTCAGTGGATAGAATGAACATGTTTTTTTTCCTCAAATATTTTTTTTATTTTCAATTAAAATAACATTTACATAATATTTTAAAATATAATTTTAAACAACTATATACAATATGTACAATAGCCTGACTTTCAATTATATACACTGTATGTTATTAAATATAGAATTAACAGATCAGTTATCAGAGATACAATAGTAATTATTGCAGGGTGTCCAACAAAGATATAACTTTCTTCCAAGGATTATTTACCAGTGACCTGGGATAGATTTGTAGTTCTTTGATTTTTATTTCCATCAATGCAGTTGTCTTCAGTAAAGTGTAGAATTCTTCCAAGGTCGGGGGTGTATTTGAATTCCACCTTCTGGTTACGCATTTCCTAGATATAGCAAGTATTATCTATAACAAATACATATCTGTCTTATTCAGGTAAGGACCTTTATTTACATTTAGTATAATCAATACTTTAGTTAAGGTAAAGGATTCATTAAATAAAGCTTGTAAAAATGATTGTTTCCATTCCAATATGATTTAATTTTATTACAGTCATAAAAAATATGAATCCAGTTTGCTTTATTTGACTTTTCACACCTCCAGCAAAAACCATTTGTAGTAGTACTGATTTTTTTTAATTCTATCTGGTGTTAAAAATGCTCTACAGAAGTATTTCCAGTTAAATATTTTCCAGTACTGTGTGTTAGAGGTGTAATTAACTGATAGTAAGATGTTAGTTTTCATTTCTTCTGTTAACTGCAATGACTGACCTTTTGTTAAGAACTGCCAGTATGATGGTTTGAGAATTGTTTTATATGTTATTAATATAGATTTGAAATGGAATTTTTCTTTTCACAACTATTATATATAAATTCATACAGAAAACTTTTTAGATTTGGAATACCTTTAAATGAGGAATGATTAATTAATCTGCATAAATCTGGAGTGTACATTAAAATGCTTTGTAAGGTTAACCAGTCCTGTGTTGGAATATTGTCAGCAGTTTTTATTATATGTATATCTAAAACATTTTTAATTTATTTACACATTGAAACCAGCATAAGAATCCATTTTGTTCCGAGGAGGTTATTGTTTCCCTATATATTTTGTGAGGAAAGTTCTTAGTGATGGTAAATGGGGTTAAAAGGTCGAACCAAGGTTTTAGATCTATGTTTGCATTGATAAGTTTCCTAAAGGAATTTATGTAATGATTAATCAATGTTGTTTTAGAACATTTTGTTATATTATATTGTATACTTATGCATAGTATGTACCAGGGTTTGCTTGATTTGTCTACTATTAAACATTTTTTAACAGATTAAATTCATTTGTTAATATAGCCGTTGCTAATTCTTTCCAGTTGGCAAAATAATTTGGGTTTATCCAGTCTATTGTAGTTTTAAGCACAGATGCTTTTATATATGTTTCTATTTCTGGAAGTTCAATCCTCCTTGTTTCCAGGGTCTAATGTGATGAGTTAGAGCTACCCTATTCTTTTTGGGATACCATAAAAATTTTATTAAACATGAGTTTATTTCTTTAAGAATGCATCTTTCAGGAATTAACTGTATTGCTAATGCTACATATAGTATTTTTGGCAATAAGGCCATTTTTATTAATTGCAATCTGTCTTCAAAAGTTAATATAATTTTGTTCCACTTTTCTATATATATTTTTAATGTTTCAATGTTTTTATAATTTATTAATATTGTTTTGTTTACATTTTTGCATAACACTATTCCTAAATAATTTAGCATAAGTTCTTGTTTTCCTATGATGGCTTTATCTGTAACTTGTAGTTTTTTTTTTCTTATTTAAAAATAGAAATTTTGATTTTGATCTATTAAAGTGTAGACCTGAAATCTTATAAAATTTCTCCATTGCTTCTTCTAGCTCTCTTAATGACTCTCTAAAGTTTGATAGGGTTAATAAAATATTATCAGCAAAAAGCATTATTTTAGATATGTACTGGTCATATATTCCTTTTATTCTTGGATTATCGTGTATTATTTCTGCAAGTATTTTGATAGCAAAGCAAATAAAATAGGAGAAAGGGGACATCCTTGTTTAGTACCTTTCGTTATATGGATAGATTCTAAGGTGAAAGGACTAATTTAATGTAGGCTAAGTTATTAATATATATGCTTTTAGTAATAAGATGAAGGGAGGAGGAAATTCAAATAATGTTAAAGTTTTAAATAGATATTCCAAGTTGAGAGAATAAAAGGTTTTTTCTATGTCTAATGCGATTACAAGTGTTTCTCTATCTTCTTTATTCACATAATCTATAAGAGTAAGTCTCCTTTTAATAGTATCATCTGTGTGCCTGTTATATAAAAATCCAGTTTGATCATTATTAATTGTCTTTGAAATGGGATTTTCATTCTGTTAGCTAGGATTGACATGAATATTTTGTAATCATTATTCAGTAATGATATAGGTCTGTATTATGAACATGTTTTTGTTGCTTGAGCATTACTGTGTTTTGGAGTTTAATTCATCTGATTTTCTGTGGTGCTTGGCAGTATTCAGTTCTATATGTTATATTTGCTGCGAATCTGACAAAACTCTAATTTTGTAATTTGTGTCTTTTGTAATTTAATTAGAGTTGGAGAAGCATAAAAAAGAGATTATGTGGGGTTGTATATTTTGGCATGTCACAGAGTATTAGGATTTATAAAATAGGTCCATTTTTATATATTTTTTCTGATGACCTAATGTATATGTTTATTAAAATTGGGGTTGTAGTATATTTTTATTCTCAACAGTTCATTATATTCTACTCATTCAACTGTATATTGTTGATGGAGCTGATGTCTAAGCTTGTTTTTTTTTTT